>NC_080203.1:104240235-104541146 GCF_030028045.1 Hippopotamus amphibius kiboko | reverse complement strand
CTCTTCCATTCTTCATGTTTTACTTTTAAAAACTTATTTTTGTTAGAAATTTCATTACATTTTATTGAAATTAAAAAGGGTTTTGTTCATTCACTTGGATTTGTTTTCAAGGGATTCAAATGATGAAGAAATCAGACTAAGTTTTATCCTCAGGAAGCTTATAGACTAGTGTAAGTGACAGCAGTGAGTACATAATAACCCTGATATACAATTCAAACTAAGTGCTTCCCTGTTACCCAAAAACTGGGTTTGCCTCTTGGTGAGTGTTGACTCAAAAGACAGTCAAGCCAAAGATCGGAAGAAGGAAGGATTTATTACTTGCAGCAAGTAAGGAAAACACCAGGGATCTTTCCCAAAGCAGTGTCTCTCTAAACGCAAAATTGGGGAAGTTTTAAGCTAAGGGGGCATGCATATTCATGAAGGGGCTTGAGTGGTGTATGCATCTTCATGAAGGAGCTTGAACAGAGGAGAATTCAGCATAAAATCTGGGCAAAAATTGACAAAATTCAAGCTTTAGTTGATTCAAGTCAGAAAAGGTCCACATCATCATTCCATCCTCTACCTGGGAACTCAAAGATGTGTATCAGATTGTTATGTATATCCCTTGAGGAGGAACTAGAACTCTGTTTGATCACTGAACTATTGTTTCTTGATTGCTTTTCCTTTATTCCTGCATTCCCTCACTTCCCTTAAGATATTTAATTATGGAGACCTGTTCAAGGGTAAGCATTGTGGCTAGGCTTACATCACAAAATAGCTTAGGCCAAAAATGGCTTCTCTTATGTCAAGAAAGCCATGCCTATTTCTTTTTCTCTGGGTATCCTCTACCCCATCTCCTTACATCTCTTACATCTCTTCTTAGCTTTCTGGTCATTGGAGTGTTTATTCACCTGGTTACAGAAATGGTTTCAGGGTTTGAGTTGACCACAGTTGATTCAGGGAGAGGCAAACTTGGGACTTTTGGTGGAATCTGGGGAAAGGGATGGCTTTTTTTTTCTGCCAGGTTTGCTAGTTGGTAGGATAAGTTGGGAGAATCTCCAAGCATGAGGTCAGCACAGAGGAAAGCAAAGTCAAAAGGCTGAGAAAGAAAGATGCTATCTCATGATCTCAGGTGTATCTCTGGATGCTCTCATTTTTAAGGTGGCCATTCCCTCTGTACATGCCAGTTACTGAGTCAGTAAATTACCTCTGTGGTTTGTGCTAGTTTGGCTTGGGTTTCTGACACTTATAAATGAAAGTAATTTGACAAATGCAGAATCCAAAGCCTGGACTCTTTCCACATTGCCAGTAGTTGCCAATCCTAATTGTACATCTGTGATTCCTGAATATCTTTTACAAAATACAGATTTCAGGCACAAATCTAGACCTACTGAATCATTCCCAGGTTGGAAAAGGTCTAGGAATTTCTTTTTAAAAGCTTCCCTCCAGATCACTGTCATTGTTAATCTGCATGTTAGAACTGGGGAATCACTGCTGCACAGCACAGTGCTACCACTTTACAATTTGAGAAAGTCAGACTCAGAAAATTTAAGTCCCTTCAGGAGGCCATGTGAGATGGTCACATCAAGTCTCCTGAGTAAGCACTTGTCTACTAAGTCTTTGTCTATTGCTGTTTTCCATGTGCTATACTATAAAAAATAGTCACACTGCTCTTTCTTCTTAAGTTAGTAATTCTCTTAGTTTGAGTCCCCTAGAAAATGAAGTCTGAGGCAAGAATTAAGTACTGATACTTTACTTGTATGATGCTGTCTGGGAGGAAGAAATTTTCTTCTACTCTTCTAGGTTCTTCTGATTGGTCTAAGAATTAAATTAACATGAGACAGATTAATAGGAGAAAGTCAAACAAAGTTTGATAACATGTAGACATGGGAGACACCTAGGAAAAAGGAGTAACTTGCCAAAATGGCCAAAGCCCTCACCTCACATACCATCCTCAGCTAAAGACAAAAGAGGATGTTGAGGGTTAGGGGGAGAGTCGGTTGTGGGAGGTGACCCAGAAAAGCACAGTAAACAAGGATGATTGTGATACAGACTTAAATCATTGCCTTCTCCATTGATAAGAGTTTCTAGAGATTTGGTCATCCTCCTCTTCCAGGTACAGAGAGGGAGACACCCTTACAAATGGAGACTTCTCTTACAAAAGGGCAATTCCTACTTGGTTTTCAGAGCCTTTAGCATGTCTGCTGTGGCTCAGAAAATAACCAACTTAAAGCAATTAATATGCTAATGAGACCTATTTTAGGGTGGCAAAATTCTGCTCCCCTACAGTGCAGTCTCAGGGCAGTGAGTGAGAAAAAACAGAAACAAGGAAGGGAAGAATGGGAAGCAAAGCAATGAATGACCCATGAGCTGTTACACTAATGATCTTACCTCTAGGATGAGATGTAACAGGTCACTCAGCAGGTGTCACTTTTGAAAAGTTGTGTGTACAGAAAGTGCCCTGAGCAGTCAGTGTGAGAGAGGAAGGAAAGAAATATCTCCCGCCTCCTGCTCCTGTTTGCCAGAGTTTACTCCATGAGTGTTAATGGTCCTAGGCTTCAAGGTGGCATTCCCTGGCCTCATGGAATGCCAGGTTCTATCCCCTATCATGGCAAAAGAAGCCCCAAATTCTGAGGTTGGGACTGTTCTACCTGTGTGTAAAGCAGCAGCCAAGGGGTTGACTCCATTAGTTCTAGAGGAAGTTACAGGTCATCCTCAGGCAGAGGAACACGGAGGTGGAACAAGTGGTTGGAGGTGGTGGAACCAAGGGAATCTCAGGAAGCACATAAAATGTATCCCTTACAACAATGTTGTCTTATTGTTAATATTTTAGAGAATTCTAGTACACTGCCGCTTTCAAGAAAGACGCTGTCCAGTTTCCTTTCTTTTCCCCTACCATCTCTGCTGACATACTTCAATCGCAGGCCCTGAGCCAAATCTCATCTCAGACCCAGCATCTAGGGGCCCATCTATGCTGATGCCCCTCCTCAGCCACCTCCAACCCCCCACCCCATCTCCAGTGTCATCCGTGCTGTCTCATGAGTACTATTCCTAGTACCAAGGTGAACTTGAGTCTGCTTGCCTGCACAGTAAAGCCAATCTACTGACACCTGTTTGTAGTGAAGGACATGCAGCATTTATTGCAGGTGCCAAGCAAGGAGTCCAGGCAGCTCGTGTTCAAAAGACCTGAACTCCCTGATGGTTTTCAAGGAAGGAGTCTTAAAGGCAAGGTGAGGGAGAGAGTCGCATCGTGTGCGATCAGCTTCTGTGCAATACTCTGGTTGATGTTGCGGTAATAGGGCAGTGTCACAAAGATTAACATCATCAGTCCTCAGGCTCCAGCTGGTCTGGGGACTATATGCTCATAGTCATCATGCAGTTAACTTCTTCCATCTGGTGGAGGTTTTAGTATCTGTAAAATGACTCAGGAATGTGCACCAGACTGTTATCTTTGTCCTTTAGGGAGGAACTAAAGATTTGTGACAGCTATATGACTGATTTAGCATTTAAATTGTTACGAGTTCTCCTGAACTAACTGCTGTTTTTGTTGTTGTTGTTACTGTATGTTCACATACTATGAGTAATTAATTCTTGAAACAGCCTTTTGTAACTCAGGGCAGGCCTGGGAAATGAAAGCTTTTCTACAAACAAGGGGCAGGTGGAAGATGGAGTGGGGGGGGCAGTGTCTGTCCTGGGAAGGCCCCATAGGGTCCCACTTGGTTCCATTCTGACATTAAATCTGGCAGCCCTGGCTCCTCATTCATATGATCTCATCCTTGTGATACATCTCCCTCTTTTTCGTGTGTTCCACTACCCAGGCATAGGTTTCTACTTTATTTTTTTAAATCCAGGTGTGTTGTTACCAGACTCCTTCCCTGGGTACTGTTATACTCTTCCTGCCATCCACCCTTGTTCTGACAGCCCAAAGCCCCTCAAACAAGAATCTCACCCCTGAACTTTGGATCCTGGGTCTTTCTTGACTGTGGACTGGCCTCTGATGTCAGCCTGACCTAGTTCTCCTTTTCTGTGGACCACTTACCTGATTATAGTTTCAGTTCCTACTTTTGAAAATCCCAGTCATAACTATTGTTTGACGAAAATGCCTTTCTTATCTGGCTACCTTCCCATACCTGTTCTCCCATAGTCAGAGTTTACAGCTTGCTTAATTGCCATTATGGGTCCTGTCCTAACACTTTTGTTTTTGTCAGCTCCAGCTTCTTTCTTTTTACTCCACCCCATGCGATAATGAGATGAGATTGTGTCCTATATTATCAAATAAAATATAATTTAAATCAAATAATTTGCATAAGCAAGTCAAAATAATTATAAGATCCATGACTGTGTATTCTTTATCCTTATAGTTTTAATATAAGATATTTTCAGTTGGATAAATGTCTTACTTTGCCTTTTATCGTTTCATAGCTGTGGACATAAAGCCTGCCTGCAAGTAAAAAAAATTTGAACTTTAAGCAGTCTTATTTTTCCTATTAGGTTGTCAGTAGTGAACATATGCTATGCAAGAGTACACTTAGGGAGTCATTTAATTGAAAATTGTATAACCTTTTCCCGGGTCTAATTCCTAGAGAATGTGCTTTCTATTGGCTTGCTAACAGTTCATTCAGACTAATCTACACACTTAGTAAATCAATCTATGAGAATTTAAAACTCAACTCTGTTCAAAACATTTTATGTTTAATACAAAACAACTAGAGAAAGTTTGTGGTATTCAGAATTGAAAATGCAAAACACAAACTTAATTTGCTATCTGCAATCCCTTGCTTCCTTCCCCATGGAGGGGTTAATTAGAATGTAAGATCTTATTTTAGTTCTTTTGGAAATTTTGTCTTCTGAAAAAAGTTATACGAAAAAGACAACTTCCTAGTTTAAATAATGGCAAGCTACAGTTCCACGATAGGCTCTTGCCTAATTTTCCATTAAATGTTCCATGAAAACATACAGAAATTCAATATCAATGGAAAGTAAAGATAACAGCCGCCAATTTGCATAAATCCTATGAGGAATTCCCAGTAATTACTGAGCTGATGTGACCTGATTGAAAAACACATTTAATAACCTCCATAGGCTCATGCTCAATTAAAACATAATTAGATATAAAAAGGAAACAGTCTAGTCCCATGATCTGCCTTTCCCTCAGAAATGTGTTATCTGCAACCTATCAGAAAACTAGAAAGCTGCCTCCTAATTGCAGACCTCCTGGTACATAGTAGGTGTTAAAATATTTTTTTAATGAATGAATATATGTGAAAAACTTTCCAAGGTGATCCTCTATTAACACTTCTCTGTTTGTACCTCTCTTAAGAAAACAAACCACTGAACTTAAAATGACTGTAACTGTAGAGGAAAATGTGGAAGAATATCATTTCATCATAAGCATGTATAGAACCTAGCATGTAGATCTGGTGGTGGTGACAGAGAATGGAAGAGTCCAAGTGCTTTTTGGTACATGTTATTGGTGGGATTAGAGTTTATCCAATAATGGGAAGTTGGCGAAATTTTCTAAGATGTAAATTTTCCCCTAGGTGATTTGAAAACTACTAGTGGATATAAGAAAATATTCCCCCAACATCTAATAGATGGATGCTTGTTTGATACAGGATATTGACCCAAGGGTATGCATTGAGCTACCTCCACATTTAGATCTAAGAGATCAAAATGAAAGGGAAGTGAGACCCTGTACAAGTGACCACTTAGGAAAGATAACCCTCTCCTATTTATAGAAGCAAATAAGAAAAGAAAAGACAGAATGGTTTTTTAAATGCTAGAAGTTAAAAGAGTGACACCTAAATTCACACTTAAATAAATTATCATGAAACAGTAGAATGGCAAAGATAAGAGAAATTCTGAAAAGCAACAAGAGAAAAAGACATTTTCAAAGGAACAGAAATTATATTGAAGGCAGAATTACCAGCAGAAACAATAGAAGCCAGAAGACAATGATATTGTACTACTGAAGCAAATTAACTGTCAGCCTAGAATTTTAAATCCCAGTAAACTATCACTCAAGAGTAAGAATGAAATAAAAATATTTTCAATTCAACATGAAATTGAGACAATTTAAAACTCATAGATAGTTGCTAAAAGAACAAAGGAGAATCTACTTATGGATGAAGAAATTGAGCTCAGAAGAAAAACTTGGAATCAAAGAGCAGTGATTAATACAATAATCACAAAATGAGATATTAAACAGAAATGTCATTAATCACAATAAATATAAAAGTTGATATTTTCACAATGGAAAGTGAAATACAGCTTTATGCTATTTACAAAATTACCTGGTAAAATATCCAAAAACTTATGCCAGGTATTTACTAATTAAAAAATAGCTGGCATAAATATAGAATAAGTAGGCTTTAGGGAATCACCTGGTGGTCCAGCGGTTAGGACTCGGCACTTTCACTGCAGGGGCCCGAGTTCAGTGCCTTATCAGGGAACTAAGATCCCACAAGCTGTGCAGCACTGAAAGAAAAAAAAAAAGAATAAGTAGGCTTTAAGGCAAATAAATGTATTAATTTAAAAAGGAATACTCCAATGTAGAGAAAAATTTTGAACTTATTTCCACCTAATCACATAACCTCAAAATGTACAAAGAAAAGATGGGCAAATGTGGAAGAAAAATGAACAGATCCACAGAGTGGGAGATTTTATTATACATCTCTCAATAATTGTTACAGCAAGCCAATAGAACATTAGTAAGGCCCTACTAGACTTGACCAACACAATAAGGTTAGGTATTCCTTTACCTATTAAACCTAGCTTGACTATGCTGGAAATAATTGGCAGTTCTTGCCATTTACTTATTATAGCACTTTCATATCTCTCTCTGGTCTTTTTCCTGTGCTTTAGGGTGCCTGAGGAGATGTATAGATATTGCCTTTCAGCAAAATTTGACAGGGAACTGCATACCAGTCTTTTCTGCTTGCAGTTACTTAGAAACTTCATGTGGAAACAAGTGTGATGCTCTCAACTATTTGGAATTGGTTAGGAAAGAAGGTCACATGCCATTCTCTTAGCATCCACCACACTTTCTTTTTCCTTCCTCAATTCCAACTTCCCTCTTCTTTATTTTTATCCTCCTTCCATCTTCCTTCTTTTTTTCTTTTTTCCCTTTCCCTCTCTTCCTATCTCTCTTTCTTTTCACCCTTAAATATTATTTTAGATATTCTTGGTGATAGAAAAGCAAAAGTAATTCAGCCAGCCTCTTTTGAAGTGATAAGATCCATCTTAACCAGTATTTCACAAATTGAATTTGTCAGTAATTAGTATGGGTCTCTATCATTTTAAATTATTGTTATTCTATTGAATAGTATAATAAATTTGACAATTTAAGCAGCTGAACCATTTCAGAAAATGGTTTTACCTGAATGGATGATATTAATGAAAACATTTTACAAAATAAATCAAGCACACTCTTAAATTGTAATTGCTGAACTTTTTTCTTTTTTATAGGAAATCTTTTGGCATACTTCAAGATTTTGATATTAAATGAGTAAACTCAATAATGAGAAATTGTTAGCACATAATGAATCGATCACTTACTTTGCCAGAGTATTTATGAGGCAGATGCTCATGTGCCGAAAAGAACATAATAAAGTAACTAAAATGGGTAAACTTCCAACCGGCATGTGATTTGGTCCTTTACTTGTGTAACAGGAAAAAAATCTACACTAAAACTTTCCAGTAGTAGACGGAAGTGGGATTAGCAAATAGGCCAAAAAAAATTTGAAAATATAATTACTCATACATTAATTTACAACAAATATATATCTGTTTAAGTTCATTTTATAAATGAATTCATATCATAAATTTATTTATTCATTCTCTTGATACCTCATTTTCTGAATTAATAATTTCTGACTATTGATTGCTAATGATATACTTATATAATTAACTATAGAAGTTAATGAACAATTTACTGTATTACTTAGTCTGTTCCACTTTTCTGATGTACTTTCATATAATCATGGAATGTTAAAGCAGAAAGAAACCTCAGAGATCAGTTAATCAAATTATATTCTTTGGGGACTTCCCTGGTGGTGCAGTGCTTAGGAATCTGCCTGCCAGTGCAGGGGACATAGGTTTGATCCCTGGTCTGCGAGGACCCCACATGCCGCGGAGCAACTAAGCCCATGTGCCACAACTACTGAGCCTGTGCTCTAGAGCCAGTGAGCCACAACTATTGAGCCCACGTGCCACAATTACTGAAGGCTGTGTACCTAGAGCCCGTGCTCCGCAACAAGAGAAGCCACTGCACTGAGAAGCCTGCACACCACAACAAAGAGTAGCCCCCACTCTCCACAACTAGAGAAAGCCCATGCGCAGCAACAAGGACCCAACACAGCCCAAAAATGAATACATTTATACAAATTATATTCTTTAGAGGTCTAACATTCTTCTAAAGTGCTTTGGTTTGTGTATAGGGAGGCTGTGGAAGTGAATGGGAGGTTCTAGTGCCTTCCTTCAACCAGATTGACTCTAGGTTAATTTGTTTTATATATTGAGATTCTGTCGTAGATATTGTTCAGATACATACCCCCATCCCCACCCCCACCAAGCCAAAAAATAAAATGTTTGAAAGCTACTGATCAAATCTCAGTCCTTAATTTAAACAGATTTAAGAACTTGAATTCAGAAAAAACAAAACAAAGAAAACCTCTGTTTGTCCAAGATCACACAATGTAGAAGAAGAACTAACACTAGAAAACAGAATTTTTAACTCTTAGTTGAAGGCATCTTTCACCTCACCAGTTTAATGCACATATCTTGCTTTGCAGTTAAGACATGGTAGATTGTTTCAGTAAAAGCCCAGGTGGATCATATCTGCCTGTACGCGTTTTATGTGGCCTCTGTGCCCTGGTCTTGGCCATGCGACTTGCTTTGGCCAATGGATTATTAAGGAATGTGAAAGAAGCAGATATGTGATAACCGTTTGTGCACAGGGCTTTCATTCTTTTGCTACTGGTAATTCTTCTGTACTGTATGAAAAATATTGGGCTCATCTCATAGAATATTAGAGAGCTCATGGATAGAATTCCCAGTTGAGGTCCTAATGCATGAGTGAGCCCAGCCAATACCACGTGAAGCAGGTAAGCTTTCTCAAGCAAGGTTAGACCACAGAATCATGAACAAATAAATGGTGGGGCTTTTTTTTAGGCCACTAAGTTTTGGAGACTTTGTTATGCTATGATAGCTGACCAAAACAGTGGTATTGATTTATTGTCCCAACCATGACCTATTCTAGGATCTGAAATTACACGTTTTTTTAACAGCAAAATTTTGCAATTTATTGAAAAAGACAGAATATAGGACATTTAGGGTGTCCTGACAAAGTCAATACATGCTTCAGGAAAAAATCATGAAATACAGGGACATGTTCTATATAGAGAGAATGCCTGGAAACCCTCTGACCCATGGACACCCCTCAATCCAAGCTCCTTCTCTCACTGAACTTTTTTTTTATATTGAAATATAGTTGATTTAGAGTGTTGTGTTAGTTTCAGGTGTACAGCAAAATGATTAGTTTTATATATATTATAGTTTACTACAAGATACTGAATATAATTCCCTGTGCTATACAATAGGACCTTGTTGCTTATCTATTTTATGTATAGTGGCTTATATCTGCTAATCCCAAGCTCCTAATTTATTCCTCTCCTCCTGCCCCATTTCCCCTTTGGTAACCATAAATTTGTTTTCTATGTCTGTGAGTCTGCTTCTGTTTTGTAAATAAGTTTATTTGTATAATTTTTTTTAGATTCCACATGTAAGTGATATCATATGATATTTGTCTTTCTCTGTCTGATTTACTTCACTAAGTATGATAATCTCTAAGTCCATCCATGTTGCTACAAATGGCATTATTTCATTCTTTTTTGTGGCCAAGAAGTATTCCATTGTATACATATACCACATCTTCTTTATCCATTTATCTGTCGGTGGACATTTAGGTTGCTTCCACATCTTGGCTATTGTAAGTAGTGCTACTATGAACATTGGGGGTCAATATATCTTTTCGAATGAGAGTTTTCTTCAGATATATACCCAGGAGTGGGATTGTTAGATAATATGTGCTGGATGCCCATTTTTATGGGTTATTTTAAAAACCGTAGATCACACCAACTTCTTCTAGTAGCTAAAGTTATATAAAATTAAGTATTTTTATCATGAGATTCTCTGTTTATGTTCCTTTATTTTCTTTAGTAACTATAATCTGGTAAATTTAGGTATATTTGGTTATCTTTCATTGCAGAACCCTAGCAACTCCCATAGTTACTAGGATCACCTGCAAAGAAAAGGCCCCAAGTGAGCTACATGTAATAGAGTAAGGATGGAAGGGACAGGTCCAGAATGTCCCTGACATTTGAAATGCCCAGGTCAAAAGTACAATGGGAAACCCATATACCATATATCTAAATTTTGAAAGTGGTAAATCAAGCTAACAAATTTTTAAATAGAATATAGTCTATTATTCCATCCTGAGAAATAACGCTTTATACCAAATTAGAAGACCAAGTTTGAATTCAGAATTCTTGGGCTCCTCAGAGTTTTGCACTAGAACATAACAACACAGGATAGCTGGGCCCTGGGCATGTGCCCACCCCATTCTCTTTCTTCCTTCAACTCTAACGTGTATCATAAGAGGTCTTTTGTACAAATTTGTGGGTACCTCAGCTCACATAATTAATCTTGGTCGACATCTTCCCCTTAATAGCCACCTCTTAGTTATTCTTCAATTCTAAGAGTCTTCCAATAGGAGGACTGACATAGGGAAGAGTTCTGTGCAGGCACTGGAAATGGGATTAAAGCACTTTGGATTGTGAATTGTGACACCCATGGACTTGGAACATGGGTGGGGCTGGGCTCAACATAGGCCTGTCCCAATGGGCCCATGTCCTCCTTGCACATGCACGGAGACAATGACAGAGGATATTCAGAGTAAGGTTCTAGGAAGCATGAGGCCCAGGACAGCAAGTGCTTGGTCTGAAGGTAAGTGTTAGGTTGGGGATCCCCAACAGCAGACCCTGAGACCAGGTCTTGAGAGCAAGTAGTTTGAGAACTGATCTCAGGAACCATAGGTAGGAGTGTGAGAGAATGAGAGACAGCAAAGAGAAGAAGCCAATTCAAGGAGTGTTCATGAGCAGTTGCCACTGTGAGCAATTTGGGTTCAGTTGCACTGGGGAATCTCTATGAGTTGGGGTAGAATTCACCTCAGTTATTCCAACCCAAGGATAAAGAAGCTGGGTTATTTTTCCACTAGTTTGATACATTATTTGTTGAGGGCTGCAGCTGCAGGCATTAACTGTCACTTCTGGCCTCATCCTTGCGCGAGTTAAACACCTTCTTATGACTGGAGAAAGCCCTCAAGGAGAAAGGAGCCGTTTTCCATAAAGCCATTGGCCTGCTGGGAGGATTAAATGCCAAGGGGACATGGCAGAGAATGGATGACATCTGCTACAGAGCAGAATTGGAAAGGACTTTGAGAAAACATGTCCTTAAAAGAGAGTGATATTATGGTGGCACAGTGTGGCCAGGAAAATTTCCAAGTTTCTAAATATGATGTCTCTCCCTCTGCTATTTTATATCTAAGGGGATGTGGATACTGCGTGATGAATACCTTAATCCACAAGCAGCTTCTTGTTGGTAATATATGATAATATTTCTACTTTTTTTTCTAGCATTAATCAATTAAATTATTTCAGGTAATTAAGAAAAAGAAATATTGTTTTATCAATATATCTTCAGCAAAACCATCATTTCCACGAATTCCACTATTATGATGAATTTCTTTGTTGATTCGTAAGGGAGAGGGGCTGGCATGGCATATTCCTTAGGGCCTTTGCTCATGAACATTTCATAAGTTGGAAAATGTACACTTAAGAATGTCCTTGGCTTTCACTTTCAGACTCAGTATCAATAGGAAATGCATATTTTTAGGGAAAAGGAAATAGTGTATAACATAAAGCTTTTGATAGAAGCTTTAGATTTGAGCTTGTGCATTTCAGTTATTGTTTACTATGAAATGGCTAGTTATTCTTTGTCATTGATGAAAATAATAATTACTGTTGAGTTGATTAAATTTCATATTCTAAGCAGTTTAATTTTATTTAAATTACCTAATCTAAATATTTTCATTTCAATCTGTTCATGCAAGAAAAAAATGTGGTTTCTTCCTTTCTCATAATAAAGCAACAAATTTTAATCAAATAATTATCTCACCTGGTTTGTTCTAATGATGTTGTCACAATTTAAATACTTTTCTCAGAATGAAAGTAATCAATGAACAACAGATGATAAAATGTGCCTGGAGTCCTTTTTGACAAGAAAAAAAATTTATTCTAAAATTAGATTTGCACTTGAATAGGATGGAATAAAAATTATAACATCTGACAGCCTCTGTTTCCTCCTTAGACCAGCTGAGAATCTTGGACTTTGGTTAGATGTAATATAGATTTCAAGTGTGATCCACTGTCATTGTTTTTTAACATATAATATATAACTGTGACATTATACATAACATATGACATACAGCAATATACAACACACAATATATTCTGTATAATATACGATGATTATATTTTTATAACCTATAACACAACATATAACACACACATACACATCCTCAATATGTGTTAAAAATGATTTAAAGCATTTAATGTTCTTGCAAGAATGACTGGTCTTCTTGGCATATAGACTTCAGTGTATTTGAAAACAACTTTGCCATTTTTAACATCTGAGGTGTTAAATGTGAGTGAATTAAAATTATAGCCAATCTTAATACTTGTCTGGTCCATTGGTTGATAAGCTTGATCTGTTTTCTTGGTTTCGGAGAATTTCCTTGCACAGAATTAGGCTTCTAAACATTTTTTTAATCACTTGTTTCTCATCTATAACTTAAATACTTTGGCTTTAGCAGTGAAATTTGTATTATGTTATTATACTGCATCCTCCTTTAGGGTTGAGAGATTTTTATAACTATTTTCTCGTTTCATGGAGAATAAGAAAATGGTGACCTTCAGAGAAGAAGTAGTGTTGCTTGGAAGGAAAGGACCAGCATAGATAGCCTGCCCACCGTAAGAAATGATATTAGCTATTAAGGTATATGGTATAACAAGGTGATATGAGAAGTATTCATTGGACATGCCTCTTTTGGCTTCCCTTGGTTATTAACTATGAAAAAGTTATTTCTGTCTGCTGGTCAAGATGCAAATTATTTTGATTGCTATGGGACAGAGCACCTCTATGCCATAGAAATGTGGCAGATAATAATGTTTACCAAATATTCCACGTGTCTCTCAGTTCTCAGCCCCTGTAGGCTGAGATAGAACCGTGTGGTTGGGTCTGACCAATTCACTGTGATGTTTGTTGACTTTGGGCTGAGCACTGAAAAGCCCTTGAGCAAACTTTCAGCTACTCTTCCCCTGACCCATAAACTAAGGAGGAGAGGTTTACCTGGGTCCCTCAGTGGCTTTATGGAGCAGACCTTCCTCTGACCTATGCAGGATATATTCTGTCATTAATAAAAAAGTAAACTTGCTTGTATTGCCCAGGAGGCTAAGGGGTAGTGTGTTACCTTGTTATAACCTAGTCTCTTTTGTATTATATCATACAATTAAATACAATAAAATAAAATATTGCTTTACCTGAAAATGAATTTTAGGATTTATACTATCAAAAATGATTAAAGTATTTTTTAATTGTTTTCATATTCGCAGATGGATCTGTTCTAGTTCCTTTACGATTTGCTCCTCTCAGTCCTGGACGCTACCCTTGTAAAATCTTGTTGACATCAAGGTATGACGTGCATGTCTATTGCATTGAAGGTGTGGTAGATGCAGAAGGTCCAGAGGCCAGATTTGATTTTGTAACACCAGCATTTGAAGCCCTTACCCAAAATATTCCAATAGTAAGTACAAACTTGTTTCTTTTGTACTTTTCTTCATTCCCACTGCCACTGTCTCAAAGTCCTTCAAACCTCTCATCTGAACTGTTACCGATTCCTAATTGCACTATGTGCTGCCATTTATTTCTCCACATTAATGTCACAGTTTTATTCCTGAATATAAATGTTATCATATTACTCACCTGATTAATCACTTCTGCTGGATCTCTTTGCTTAAAAAATTAACTCTAACTTCCTTAACCTATCGTCAAACCAAGCAGAGTGGTGATCTCTCAGATCACTCTGCTCCAGATTCAGTTGTGATCTTAACACTTGTTTAAAATGGGCTCAGAGGCACTAAGAACAGTGATTGGCTGTAGCTTGGCTGTTAGTGGGTGATAATAGCATACACAAGGGTAATATAATTATAAGGAATTTTGAATTTTTTACACTGATATTTTTCTATCTCTGATATTTTTCTGTCTTTATTTTTATGCTTTAGAATAATACAACAAAGAAAGAATGGAAATGTCAAGTTACTATAGAAGGAAAATGGTTTTATGGACCTCCTGTTTTACATGTTGGACCAGGTGAAACTGTGAATTATCCTCTCACATTCAGACCTATTTTGGAATGTGAGATTATGGTATGAACTCATTGATTTTTCCCCTAGCATTAATATGTCAATAAACCAATGTGTGATGTTAACCTATATAATTTATGATAAATTTTCTTGCAGAAAAATTATATTTTCCATGAATTTAATCTATGCTGTTCACTCTGCTTAAAACTGTAATAAATGTTGTAACTTCAGGGATAAATATTCTGAAATTCATGATGTCATAGGCTGTCAATATTTATGTCTAGATTATTTTTACATAGTATGTTTAACAAAGTAAAATCATTGCTTTGTTTTTATTCAGTAAGGAAGTTTGTACTTGAGAAAATATTTTCTTAAGTTATATTTCTTTGGCAAGGATGTAAACAGGCATATAATTGCTATGTATGAGAATGTCTCTTGAACTGTCACTTAGAGAAAGTGAAAAGAAATAAAGAGCATTTCACAGGAAATTCATCTTCATTCGTTCAGTAGAAGTATTTATATATAAACTGGAAAAGTCAATGACTAACACCTCCTTGAAAGCTCATTTCATTAATCAGATTCAAAATTACTAAGATAGAAGAGATTGTTGGCATCTGACTGTCACTCCTATAGAGCTGAAATTTGGCTGATTTGTCACAGGGCAAACTTATTCTACAGAATGAAGTAGATGGTATGGAGCATGTCTTTGACATAAAAGGGATTGGAAAAAGCCCCTCAGCCTTGGAACACATCACCATAAACTGTCAAGTGGGGAAGATAACAAATAAACCCATAATGGTCCCTAATTATACAACCAGCATCCTAGCATTTAAGGTAAGGTTTTTCTTTTTAGTATGAAAGTGTTTTCAGAAGGAGTATATTGAATTATATGAAATTTGAAAACATTTCATTTTATTTAACTAGGTGAAGCAGTGTGACATAAGGAGGTGGTTAGAATTCTCCTTTCTATTAGTCCAACAGCTTTTAAAGTGCCATTTCGATTATGAAGTTGAATTAGCACCAAACAAGTTTTATATCTAAGTATTAGTATACAATCATAAAACACATTAAAATTTACTTGAGTCATAGGTATTTTCACTTGAAGAAATTGCACATGATAATGAAAGATATTTTCAAAAAAACTTTTAAACAGCTTTTAAAATTGTAACGTGATATCTGCAGGCATGAAATTTCAAAAGTGTATCCTATCATTTACCAGTATGAATACTAGTGGGAATGTGAAGAAATGCATAATTCTTTATACCTTTATTTTTTATGAGGCTTTGTACTTGGACTTTCTCACTTGATTTGTTTAAGCAAATCTGAAAATAAATTTTTCTACTTCCCACTCCCATATTTATCTATCTACAAATTGTGTGCGGGATAGAATCCTCAAAGAAGCTTCAAATATCTATCCATCATAGATGCCTGAATCTAGTTTTAGAGGGTACTTCAGAAGTTTAGAAATTCTCTGGGTTTGTCCTCTGCTTTTTTGGGTAATCTTGAAAAATATCTGCTTTGATTTTCTTCTTCTTTACTTACTGGATTGCAAATAGAGTGAATATTATGAATGAAAATCTCATCTTCTCACTCCCCTGCTAAAACTCTTCACTCATTTCTTGCCTTCAGGATTGAGTCCATGCTCTCTGAAGTGACTTTCATGTGCTTCAAAAGCCTGTCTGCTCAGCTTCATCTCTTACCATTCCTGGCTCCAGCCACACTTAGGCTATTGTATACAGTATTTCGTTTTACTACTGCCTGGAAATCGCTATCCAGTTCCCTATCTTCCACTTCTCTGTGTCTAACTCCTTTTCATTCTTTAGGGCAAATCTTAGATGCCACTTTTCCAAGGATACTTCTAGATCCCCATAAACCTGGAGTAGATGCCTTTCATGTGCTTCCACAGCATTTTTTTTATCTTTCCCATCATCATGTACATTACATCCTATTGCTATTACCTGTTCTCCACCAGATTATGACCTGTGAGAAAAGGGGCATGCCCCTCATATCCACACTTTTTCAAGGAAGTTTTGTTTAATGAACAAACATAATGGGTGACATTTCAAACGAAAGGAAGGAAGTAGAGAAAGAAGGAAGGGAGGAAACGAGAAAAAAAAAATGACTATTTGCAGTTGCTATAAATAAGGAAAGAAATCATTTTTCCGCCACTCCCTTTCCCCTTCCTGAATTTACTGGTGAACAAGAAATCCTGTCTTAAGAGTTTGATGAAAACAGCTTAAAGAAAAAATTATTTAATTTCTTAACATTTGTTATTTCATTTTGTTGTTATGGCAGAGGTGATGTCTGTAGTTTTTTAAAGTTTTTATTCCTCAGAATAAATACATTTTTTTAAAAATGTAGGCCTTTAAAAATAATAATTATGCTATATTAACTATACTTTTCTACTTAAATCTAGAAGTGGAATTCTACTCATAACAGAATTACATTCACAAGAAATAATAAAGTCTACATTTATATTGTTTCAATACACAAATAAAACTGAAGAATCTGGTTAATTTTACGTTTAGAGTATAAATTTTCAGTGAGGCCCTTTCTGTAATTAAAGATATTACATATTAAATTAATTAAATGTCATTTTGTTAAGATATTAATAATACTGTTCAGGTATTCCAGTACTTCTATATTTCTATATTTAAATAGCACCAGCAATTATAAAACAACAGAAACATGTTTAAAACTGAAAAAACATTTGTTCCTAGAGATATTATGAATAAAGTATCACCTTTCTTAATTTGAAAATCATTATTTTTAATCAACATGTACTAATGAGCATTATCAATTTGGCATTTCTTTTCATTAATAATATTTAGTTTATTGCTGGTATTTCAATGGAAATTCTATTGAGAAACAACTGAGATGCTGCTAAGGAGAAAGGCTAGGCTCAGAATCTTTGCTTTACAGTGTCAGGTTTCATCTTGCATTTGCTTTGAGACTACTGAAATGCTTCTGATTCTCCATCTTCATTCTTCTATGTGTAATGTGAAGTTGGCCTCTGTGCAGTCAGGGCTGATTCACATTCTTCCCACCCCCCCCCCCCAATACCTTCCTCATCATTGGATTATTTTTCTTAATCTGTAAATATTCTCAAATATTTTCCATTATAAGATAAAACTTGTCTCTAACAATACCCCTTCAACTCTTACCCTCTATATTTTCCATGACTGCTAAACTTGAAAAAGCTGTATTTACCTGATCACTTCTTATTTCATGGTAGTCCATTTGTAGCTCCTCTACTCTATTGAAACTTCTACCACAAAGATCACCTGTAAATATTGGTCAAGAGAAATCAATTCTTTTCCCAGGTTATTTGCCTCCAAACTCCTATAATGTTTGCACTGTCTATCTGCCTTCTTAACACTCTTCACCCTTTATTTCAATCATTCTTTGTTTCTCATTTCTATGCTATTTCTTGATTGTTACTTATCTGGTCATTTTATTCCTCTAGCCTTCTCATTTCCAGTGTTTACCTTCTAAAGTGTTCTTATGTCTGTACAACATCCCACTTGGCAGTTTCTTGGCTTCAAACTATCATCTAGGTACAGATGCCAAATTCATACTTTTACTCAAGATGTGTTAGCTTCAGCTCCTCATTTTCAACTGTTTGCTGTACACCTCCACTTTGACAATCCGCTAACAACTCAAACTCAGTATATTCTTCTCATATCTTTTCCTTGTTCTATTTTTATTGCTGTTATTATTCATTTGGCATTTTATCAAAGTGACCAAGTAGTAGGAAATAGTGATGTGATAAAGAAAACAGGAGACCTGGGACTTCCAGAATGGTGGAGCAGGGAGCTTTCATAAATCTATTCCTCTTTAAAAGCAATAAAAACACTGACAAAAATTGTCAAAATGAATATTTTTAGGTCTTGAAATTAAACAAAGATTTCAAACAATCTGAGGAGTATTTATTCAAGAAAAACTCTGAATCCTGGTAAGAGCATGGTGATTTGTAGCATTTTGACTTGACCTATTTCTAACCCCCTCTCCTCAGCTATGCAATCTTGCAATCACAGTAGCTGTGAAAACTGCAACGTTGCAAAAAAAGGAAGAGGCAGGCTTTGTATGGGTCTCCTCACAATTCCCATCCCCAGTACATTGTCACAACTCGACCTTTCTCGTAGCTCTCTAGCAACACCCCACCCCACAAGTAAGGTGTTGTCATCTTTTGACTTGTCTCATATCTTGCTCTGATGGAAAGGCCCTATCCTCAAGACATTTGACAAAAATATGCAGTAGTTTGACATTGCAGTTGCCTAAGGCTACATAACAGTTGTGGCCAACTAGAGTTTGCCCAAAAACTTGAAAGGAAGATCTGGGGGATAAGGTGTCTGTACGGGATTTTAAAACTCTGACATATCCCTGGGGAACAAGCTGGCTACATGCATGTGCACAGTGGTGGGCTTGCCCAGGGAAGGCCTGAAAGGGTGCCAGTTTTTTCATCTCTGGCTGACGGAGAGGTGCTGTGTGAGCTGGAATTTAAGGCTAAGATAGAGTTGTAAACTACCTGAGTGATGAAAGTATGCCACAACATGTATGCAGTGCTCCTTGACAAAGGTTAAAAGATTTATTGTTTCAGGCATGTAAAGAAACCTATGACACACTACAGGCATACCTCGGAGATATTTGGGTTGGGTTCTAGACCACCAACCACAATGAAGCAAATATCACAATAAAGCAAGTCACATGAATTTTTGTTTCCCCCAGTGCATATAAGGTTATGTTTATGTTTACACTATACTGTAGTTTAAGTGTGCAATAGCATTATGTCTAAAAAAAAAGTACATAGCTTCATTAAAAAATAGTTTGTTAAAAAATGCCAAAACAGTTACAGTAGTAAGATCAAAGATCACTGATCACGATAATAAATATAAAAATAATGAAAAAGTTTGAAATATTCCAAAAATTATCAAAATGTGACAAAGTGAGCAAATGCTACTGGGAAAATGGCACTTACAGACTTGCTCTATGCAGAGTTGCCACAAATCTTCAATTTGTAAAAAAACAAAAAAACAAAAAAAAAACCACCCCACAATACAGCAAAGTACACTAATGCAAGAATACAGCAAAGTACATTAATTCAAGGTGTGCAGCAAAGTACACTAATGCAAGGTATGCTTGTGTTACTGACCACTAAACTATTTAGTGGGCAAACACTACAGCAAATGCAGAATTTACAGAGTTCATCCGGAAAAATCATGACATCTACAAAGAACAAAGCAATAAAAACAAGAGCAACATAAACCATGGGAAGGTAGTGACCTGATTTCAAAAATGGCTACATTACCTTGTATAAAATATACATTTTTTCAACAACAAAAATTATGAGACAAAGAAAAAGGAAAGAAATAGGAGAGTATGGCCCATATACAAGAAAATAAGCAGTCACTAGAAGTTGTCTCTGAAGGAGCCCACATGTTGGATTACTGGACAGAGACTTTATAATAAAACCTTTGTAGATATGTTCAATAAACTAAAAGAAATGGCATCTGAAGAATTAATGAAAAACTTCAGTAAACAGATAATATCTGTAAATATATAGAAATTATAAAAAGATAAATTCTGCAGTTGAAAAGTACAATAAATCATTCACTATACAGGCTTGAAATATTTTCTTATTTCCCTTGGCATTTCTTCTTTGACTTATTGGTTATTTAGGACTATGTTGCTTTAAATTCCACCTATTTAAGGATTTCTCAAATTTCTTTCTATTTTTGATTTCTAATTTAATTCTGTTTTTGTCAAAAACATACTGTGTATAATTCCATCCCTTTTAAATTATTGAGGCTTCTTTTATGTCCTAAGACATGGTCTATCCTGGAGAGTATTCCATGTGTGCTTGAAACATGCTAAAAGGCATCCATGAAAATCCCACAACTAACATCATACTTAATGGTAAAACATTGAATGACTTTCCCTATGGTCAGGAACAAGACAAGGATTTCCACTCTTGCCACTTCTATCAACATTATACTAGAGGGTACTAGCTTGTAGAGTTAGTTAAGGACAAGAAATAGAGACATGCACAGTGAAAAGGGAGAAATCATACATTCTGTATTTACAGATATCATGATCTTAGAAAATTATACAGAATCCACTAGATATACTATCAAAACTAATAAATGAGTTCAGAAGATTTGCTCGATATGAGATCAATATATAAAAATCAGTCATTTCTATCCACTAGTGATGAATGATCCAAAATGAAATTAATAATTATTTATAATAGTATCAAAAAGAACAAAATGCTTAGAAACAAGTTTGACAAAAGAAGGTCAAGATTTGTACACTGAAAACTATAAAATATTACTGAAGGAAATTAAATGTCAAATAAATAGAAAGACATCACATGCTCATGGGTCAGAAGACTTAATATTGTTATGATGGCAATATTAAAAAAGATTGATACACAAATTCAACACAGTATCAAAATCCTAACTGATTTTTTTGCAGAATTTGACAAGGTAATCCTGAAATTCTTATAGAAATGCTAGGGATGCAGAAGAGCCAAAGCAATCTCGTGAAATAAGAAAGAAATTAGATGACTCACACTTTCTGATTTTAAAACTTACTACAAACCCTTAAATACAAAGCTATAATATTAAAGAAAATGTACTGGCATAATGTAGACATGTAGATGAATGGAATAGAATAGAAAGTGCAGAAACAAACCTTTAAAATAATGGTTAATCGATTTTTGACAAAGTTACTGCGAGAATTCAGTGAGACAAAATAGTCTTTTTTAAAAATCATGCTGAGACAACTCTATAGTCACATACAAAAAAATAAATTTGGACCCCTTAATTCATACCATGTGCAAAAGTAAACTCAAAAAGGATCATAGACTAAAATTTAGTAGCTAAAGCTATAAAAGTCATAGAAGAAAACTACAAGTAAAATCTTTATGACCTTGGGTTTGGCAATGATTTTTTTAGATATGACATTGGTGTGACAAAATAATAAATAAATTCAAAGTTGAAATGTTTGTGCTTCAAATGATACCTCGAAGAAAGTGAAAAACCAGCCCACAGGATGAGAGAAAATATCCACATGCCCAATATCTGATAAGGGCCTTGTTTCTAGGATATATAAATATCTCTTACAATTTAATAACAAAATGACAAGTAACAGTTTTTAAAATGTGTGAAGAGTTTTAACAGACAGTTCCCTAAAAAGGATATGCAAATAGATAATAAGCACATGAAAAGATACTCAACCGCGTTATTAAGCCTTAGGGAAATGCAAATCAAAATCACAATGAGATACCACTTCACACTCACTAGGATGGCTATCATAGAAATGACCGACAAAAACTTTGAGAGGAGCTGTAGAGAAATAGGAACCATCATGCATTATTGGTGAGAAAGAAAAATGGTGCAGCCATTTTGGAAAAGAATTTCAGAAAGCAGTAATTTAAAAGATTAAACATCCAGTGAACATATATCCCAGCAGTTCCACTCCAAGATGCATGTCCATATGAAATGAAAATCTATGTCTGTTCAAAAGCTTGTATATGTTTTCATAGTTGCATTATTCATAATAGACAAAGATGGAAACACCCCAAATTTCCATCAGCTTATGAATGGATACACAAAATGTGGTTATTATACAATTTAATACTATTCGTCAGTAAAAAGAAATGAGGTACTGATAAATACCACATCATAGATGAACTTTGAAAACATTATGCACGTGAAAAACTAGTCACAAAAGACCACATACTGTATGATTTCTTTTTTATTAATTGTTCAGGGTGGGCAAATCTATAGAGAGACAAAGTAGATTAGTGTTTGCCTGGGCAGTGGAGGGAGGGGACAGCAAGACAAAAGTACTCACTAAGGTGAAATTTGAACCTAGCCAACAAGAGTTGTTGTCAAATGCTGCCTAAATATTGTTTATATGCTCTATTAATATTGATGTAGAAATTCAATGAAATGGTTTATCTTTTGTACATCAAATTGCATAAAGAAAATTCTGCATGGCTTATAAAAACTGCTCTGATTGTCTAAGCATCAGTGATCTTGCTACAAGTAGCCACAGAAAATAAACATTGTTCTTTTGTTCTTTTTCTTTCATAGGTCTCAGATTTTTCTTCTACTTATATGTATTGTTTTTCTGGTTCACTTTTCATTTAAAAGTGAACAGTTTTAATGGAAGTATTTAAGTTAAATTTCAGCTTTCTCTGTGCTTTAGCTTATTATACTAATTTAATGGAAATGTTGACAGTATATAATTTGTGTTTTTAAATTCTCTTTTCTAGGTGTCTTCAGATCTTCCGATGGTGTGGGGAAACCCATACATCACCATAGACCCTGATAACGCAACTCCATATATTCTACACATATGCCCCTGGAAACGTGGTATATTCAAAGGTAACAAAATCATTAATAAAATATTATTAACTACCATGCTGGGAAATATGTGTGATGAGAGGAAATTAAAAAGTAATTTACATTTCCCCTTTCTAATAAATAACCCAGAGGGAAATTTACTTTTCCATTTCAGTCTTTAGTTTTCTAAATAATCAGAGCTTTGGGACATACATTTTATGTCTAGAGTGCTATACTTTCTTGTCCATTTATTTGAATTTATTTGTGGGGCAAATACCTGGAAGTAGAAATATTTAGTTAAGGCATTACATTTAAAATTGTGGTAAGCATTTTCAAATAGTTATACCAATTTATGAGCCAGACAGCGTCCTATGAGAATATCTCTTTATAGGACTAGGTATTATAAAAACATGTGCATATACTTAATTTAACATGAAAAATAGGTTAAAGGCTTTGGTATATGTGACGTTTTCTTCCTTTCTCGCTAATAAAGCGTTCCTTTATATAAATTGCTAGATGGTCCCTGAGATTGCTTGCTTCGGAATGCGAGTGAGGGGTATTCCTACAAAGCTTTTTATGGGAGAGGAAGTAAGAGGTGTAGAAGAGTAAGGGGGAAGAACTGAGGCACCTGTGATTCATCAAAGGAATAATTGTTCTATTTGGGAGAGAATTCAGTGCCCCATGGTGGTTAGATCCAGCTGAGGAAATTATTAAAATGTTGGTAAATGGATACAATTTAAAAGTGTAGAAAGCATACACCCAGTAGCAATCTTGTACTGCCTGGAAATACTAACTCATCCTTGCTTGCCTCAACAAAGAATGTTTTAGGAAAGGTCTAGACCTAGCATAGGAGGTGTAGAGAGCTGCTACAAAAAAGAAAGTACATAGAGAGTAGGCTGAATGCCAGTGCTATTAACAAGCAGAAGTGAAATTTCAGAATGGCAACCACACTGACCCAGTTACTACCACTGTAATAGAATATGCCGTGGGTGAAGAGCCTACCCGCCCACCCCCACTCTCTGCTTCTAGTTGGCTTGACCTCAGATGTCACCATAGTCATAGCTGTTAGCATCTTGTGAAATCTTTCCATCACGTTTTTGCTTTACAAAGCCCATTAATAATTCTCCATGTGATAGGTAGATTTTGAGCCAGAGTGAGCCTATTCCAAGCATTTCAATAAAGTAGCAGATTTTTTGCCATTTTAAATGTAATTCAGAAGATTTGAATTTAAGAAATATAAATTTCAGTTTTCATTTTAATCATCAAATGACAATTCTAATGGTAGATTTTCCTTAGTTTCAGAATTTTAAGTAGTCTTTTGTAAAGGGTAGCAAGTCATTCAGAATTGCTGTTGCTATTTTTGATATATGTAATAAATCTGAGTTTCCTGTTCTATAAAAGGCAGTGAGGTCTACTGTGTGTGAGAATGAACATAAGAAGAACTTTAAATGGTAGAATATTGTTGAATTAAGAGTGTTTACGACTCCTTTAAGCAAAGCGGAGCCACTGATCCATGAATCAGACTCTTAAAGTTATAGAAATGGAGCTAAGAAGAATTAATCAGATTTAATATCTTTCCTTTGTATAGTCATTTTTTGTTGATTTTGGCAGCGTTTCTGAGACCATAAAATTTCAAAACGTATTTTCACTGATCAGATAAGGACTCTGCGCATGCTGACTTGAAGGACTTTAGAAGAAATTTGGGGAAGTTAAAGGCAACTCAGGGTACATTTTTAGGTGGGGATGAGTTAGTAAATATTGCTGGCTACACGAGAGCTTTTGCAGGCTTCATAGTTTTGAAAAATTTTTGCAAGACATGTTCATGATTGTTCTTCCCAGGGCGGTCTCTTAGAGTTGAATTAATGTTGCCATTATGATTTGGACAAGCTGAGCCTGTAAAGAAGGCAAACTCCATTTTTATTCATATTACTGTTAGAAGGCTTCTACAATATATTAAGCAGTGTAAATGTAATTGCTTCTGAACAGTTGTTAATCTGTTGTAATATAAAGAAAACTAGACTAAAATTTTCATACATATATGAGAATGTTCCTATTTGTGCCGGTTAAAGCAGTACGTCAGTGTGTGTGTGTATATGATCGAACTTAAAAAAAAAAACAAAACTTTGTGCTCGTTTTCAGTTCTGTTCTTAATTATATGAACAATTATTTACAAAAGGCCTATAATTTGGAAAGTCTTGATAAGTATGGTAGTTATAAACAAAGCTGATCTTCATCCAATTACACTCTGTTAAAATATTTTCACAGATACTTTTCCTCATATGTTGGCAATACTCAATTGTTTGAGCTCCACTATAGGGTAACTTTTGAACTCTAGCCACCATAGCCCCTCTCTTTGGCCCCCTGGACTTCTCAACAATTGCGCAACAAATAAAGGGTTAAAACATCCCTCAGGACTTGAATCCAGCATCCTTTCTGATTGGTCAGAGCTGGAATATAGGTTTGTTAATTATTTCAAATATTAGCACTGGATACAAAGATAGATATCACATGGCTCCTGCCTGCAAGGAATTCATATCTAGTGGTGAAAATAGACATTCATAAACTGTCTCAGTACAAGGTACACACAAGTTTAAACATGGTGCTGGAAAGCATGATAGTGGGAAATGTTAACCCTAACAGTAGGAGTCCAAGTGGGCTTCTTAGGGGATAATGGGTTTGATCTGGACATTAATGAGCTGAGATTTATCAGCTGATGGTGGCGGGGGGACATTCTAGCAGAGAAAACAAACTTATTGAAAACACAGAGAAGATACTTTATGTAAATAATGAATGGAGGGGTGTGTCTGGAGTGTGTGTTTTTGGTAGTCAATGCAGAGTGACATACAGTTAGAAATACAGGTAGACTTTGTTGGACAGAGTTTTGTTTTACATGTTTTTGCAGTTGGAGCCATTGAAGATTTCTGAGGGGCATGAGTTAACTGAGTTTTAGGTAAAAAAAAAGTCTGGAGGTAATATATAAAACAGAGAGGAGGTACAAGAGAGGGTGGATAGATCTGAGAGATCATTTAAGGACCTTTACAGTATTATGGTTGATCAGTTCTCAATATTAGTTTGTGCCTCTTCTCCCAAAAGCAGACCCTGAGAAAAGTTTAATTGCAAGTAGTTTATTTGAGAGGTGATCGCAGGAAGCCCGCTGACTGAATGGGGAAGTAAGAGGCTCAAAGGAAAAAGTCAGAAAAAAGTAAGCTAGATATCAGATTACTGCTGAGACCTGGCAAACCTCACTGGGAACTTTCTGAGAGAATTGTCAAGCTGAAGGGTATGGAAATTGGGGTAAACATCCTCTCTTTTTCCTCAATGATTAAAGTTTGTTCTTAGGGCAGATTCCCATGGTAGTGGATCCCCACTGGAAAAGTCACAGGAAACCACTGGTGTGAATGTGAACTGTCTGCAGAGGGGATTTTCATGGGGCACTGAGTAATATGTGGCATATACTAAAGTAGGTGTGATGGCATATTGATTGGTAGGTAGAAATTTTGAGAAATGGATGGAATTGGAATTATCACAGCAGCCTGCAGTGAACTACAGTCATGTGTCAAGTGTGCCTATGTGGAGGTTTAAATTTGAATGCCTCTTTGGCCATGGAACAAAAAGTTAAGGTTGACCATTTAAGTGAACATTAAAGGCAGACCAAACTAGGCCAGTGATGGTGGGTTAAAAAACAGAACGGAAGTTTTGAGAAAAGTAACAATGGAAAATGATGCTATGGCAGCTTGGGTTTCCAGGGAATCAGACTCTGAGATGGGAGATTAGCATATAGGACATTTATTAGGGAATATGTTTTGATCAACACTTGTAAAAGGAAAGGTAAGAAAGTATACTGACCAGAGGGAAAAGTTGGGTTTCCGGACAGGCGGAATGAAGGCTTTTAGTTAACTCTTTCGGGCCTCTGAAGCTGGGATGGTCCTTTGGACTTGTCCCAAGCTAGGATAAGGGGACTGGGCCTTTATGCTACTGTGCTGATCAGTCATTGAAAGTGGACTGCGTGTGGAAGGAGGTTGGACCTTGGATGAGGTTTTTGCTTTTTTTTTTTTCACTCAAGGTGATGCCTAAAGAGGGCTTGACCCAATAGTCATCTTCTAGCATTATTCCTAATAGCAACAGAAATAAGTCCCTCATTCCTGAAAAGGAAAATGTTTGATGTAGCATAATGTCTACCACAGCTGCATTTGATGAAGATTGAATAAGGAGAGAGAAGGGAGAAAGGCCAGTCAAGTGTACTTCTGATAGTAAGCAACTCTAAGGAAGGTGATAACATTAACAGTGAGACAGAAGAGATCAGCAGGATAGATTTACTAGTTAGGGAGGGAAAGCCTAGTTCTATCTTGATTTGAACATTATCTTTTTGCGTCTATAAATTTCAGAAAAATGTAAGAATATTGAATCAGTTACCCTAGATATGAAAGCATAGAACCTTAAAGGAAAACAGACACACAAAGCTAAGCAAACAAAAACACCGTATGTAAAAGCAGAAATGTGTTAATGACTAAATGCATTAAAACATAATGGCTTAATTCTCTTCTTAACAACCAGAAAATGACCTCTCTGGTCATTAGAATGCAAAAAGCTAATATTACTGTCCATTATTACAGGATTAGTATGTAACAAAATATAGAAATGTAGTAATGGCCTGTGGCTTATTTGTAGTAGTGAAATATGCAACTAAATTTCCATTCGTCTCAGGTAGAAACTTGATTTTTTGCACAAGACCAATATTTAGGTGAAGATGATTAGGCCTTAGCAGTTAGAATATACTTTAGAAACAATAATCCTTAAATTTATTTTGATTGCAATAACATAATATGATTCACAAATATGATTTAGAGATGGCTATAAACATGCATGTTCACAACACAGGGCAACTCCTAATATAGCACTAAGAAAATGAAGTTGTGCATGTTAGAATTAAGGTTATACATTTTGACATAACCTACGTATTTTTTCTAATAGTTTGCTCCATTTGTTCTTTAATAATCTACATGGAGCACATATGTCTCTGGCATAACTATTCTGAGTTTCTCATGAGGATGTCACACTAATTAGCTCAGTGCCCTCCAGCTTGCGAATATCAGGGTCATAATATCACTTTAAAAAGCAGATTTTAATAACAACAAACAGGTGACTGTCTAAATTTGTAGCCATACCTCTAGGACCCCCTTTCTGTGAAAAGAAATGAAGAACTCTGAAGCTAAATAATTAATTTGGCCCCAAACCATACAAGCCTGGACTCTTTGACAGTTTTGTTTTCTGATTCCCAGTTATGGCCCTGAAAGGCAAGACTCCAGTATACCACAGAGTAGTCCGTATTCCAGAACAGGTATCATTTCCATTGATGACTCAGCATCAACCTGCTTTCTTAGCTTGTATGTGTAACTTAAAATTTTCAGTTGAGAGAGAATTCTCTGAACATCTCTTCCAACATATTATAGAAATGGCAGTCCCTAGATACTTTAAACAGCTTTTATCTTACTGTTAACTAGTATAGTTGATTTATTTAACTTCCATAATTATCCCTTATGAATGCCTATTTGTGAGCAACATACTTTCATCTCTAAGGAAGAAGTCTTTAGAAATCCTTACAATTGTTAGTGACATTTATTTGTGACCCAAAACAGCAGGGGTGGATGGAAAATCTTTGGTAGTTGAATATCTTATCTTTGTCTACAGAGTTATGGAAGTCCACAGGGATTATTTATTGAACTAGGAGTAATTTAAACTTATAAACAAAAATCAGACTGAAATAATTTAATATGTTGATCATGGCATGGTAGTCTAAAATGATCTCTAAACATTAAACAAGAATATTTTTACACCTAAAACTAATATATGTCAATTTTATCTCAATTAATAATAAATATTTAAATTTTTAAAGGATATTTTCATAAACCATTCACTTACAGTGTTAATATTTAATTGTTCAGAATACTACATGGACAGTTCAATAGTGTGCTTTAATTGTTTATTCTACAGTAGAAAACTAAATGCTGAGGATCCACGTTTTAAGATGGTTTCCAGTCACGTTAGTAAATTTAGTCTCTACCCTGAACACTCATGATAAAGTAGTCTTAAATCCTCTCTTACATCCATGACCCTTGACAAGCTGATAGCTCCAGAAAGTAGGTAACAATGGTGATTTTGATATAACCCACAATTACCTTGTATTTTTTCAACAGCAGCCAAAGTGCTTTTTCACTTGCTGAAAAGTGATTGTATTCATTTAGTTCAACACAACTGTGAATTAGAGCTAAGATTTATTTCTGCAAATTTGCAATTCGGAAGTTCTTATGCTAGAATGAGATCTATTATGACATTGGCACAAGAAAGCCTCCTCCAAACGATTCCAAACAAGCTTTTAGTCAGTTTTGCTAAAGACTTTTAAAAATTTCTTTTCAATGAACTTCTGCTTAATGTCAAAACAAAATGTTTAATGTGTGCATAACAAAGTTCTCATGTTAGGCCTATGTTTAAACAAGATAGAATAGTTTTTATAGCTGGTATCCTGCTACTCTCTGACATAATACACTATAAAGAAGGATATGTATTACCAGTTGCCACCTTTGAAATACAAATTCAGTTCAAAATTTGATTTCTAATATTGTACGTGATGAGAAGCCTGCTTGTCATGTGTACTTTTAGAATGTGATGCTGAGCAAAAGTAGTGCTATTTAAATTTGCATTTTTCATTTAAATTTTGGGCAGTATATTCATGCAAACCAGTGCATCGCAATGGCAAAATTGCACATCTTTTACTTTGCTAACTCTTATTTTACTGTTACTGTGTTGCAAAAGAACATGTTCAGAATTCGCATGTGACTTCAACCTCCAATTATATCATTCTCTGGTTGGGTGACCTTGGTAGCATATGAGGGTGAGTCAAAAATTATCCGCACTCTGGATGTAGAATTTATTTTAATTAACTTTTCGTAAAGATAAATACATCATTTTTCGACATAATCTCCTTGCTTTTCAATACACTTTGTCTATCTGTCAACAAGCTTTTGTATTCTCTCATCAAAAACTATTTTAGGCTGAGCTGCGAGTCACGAATGGACTACTGTCTTCACTTCTTCATCAGAAGTGAATCTTCGTCCTCGTAGGGCTGCTTTCAGGGGACCAAACAGGTGAAAGTCCAATGGCACAAGATCAGGACTATAGGGAGGATGCTTTAACACCTCAAAATGAAGTTTTTGCAGAGTGTTGACAGTGTGGAGCAGAAGTGTGTGGATATGCACACTTCAGACCACAAAAAATGAATCACTGCACGCTGCTCTTCTTTTCATGCAAATCACAAGTGGGGCATCCATTTTTGCTCACACTGCAATTACAAATGAACTGATGTAACACGTTCACACCTGCACAGCAGTAACTGGGGAGACAGTAGCCTTGAACAGAAAGTGCTGATAAGACAGTGTGGCCAACAGAAGTTTTAATATAACCGGAGTGCGGATAATTTTTGACTCACCCTCGTACTTAACATCACTATCAACTTTCTTACATGTAAAATATAGATAATACTTAACCTTTCAGGATAGTTATGGGCATAAAATGGGAATATATGAAAAGTACTCATCTAGTAGTTGCTCAACCAATGTTTATCACTCTAATATGCTAACTCCCATTTTTCAAAATTTCCTGACACGATGTGGATATGGGGAAGATTTAGGGCTTCTTTTGTCTCCACACTCTCCTAGTTTGTCTCATTGAAAATGACAGAGAAGGTGCTATCAAAAGCTCGGCTGAAACTGAATTTGGATCTTGCTGGCTTGTTGCCACCAGCGTTGTAGACTGTGCACAGTTATAGAAACATAAAAACCAATTAGATGCCACTGGTCTTTCAAAACAAATGTTGGTTGCTCTAAATGCCATTAAGCATTTTCACACTCTTTTAGGTGAAAGAAATGGTTTGCAAAAACAGGGCCTTGAGTCACTGCAGAGAGAATGAATTGGGTTTGTTTGGATCCTCTCATGGTCCTCTGGGCTCTCCTCATTGCTTTCACCATCTCTGCTTTCCCAAACAGCCTCTGCTCTGATGTTTCATAAAAGCTCTAGCCACCTGCATGGTATTACCCTGGGGGTCTTGTGAACACTAGATTTGTTCTTCCTGCCCATGACCCCAAAATCAAAATCAGTATTAACTGTACTCTCAAGGTCTACTGAGATGATTGGCTAGAGATGAATTCATGCATGTTAATAGATCAATGAGCAATGACAAATCCTGCATTTTCTGCCTTTACATGGGATGATCTGTCCTTTGAGTGCCAGGCTAGCATTGCCCTGCAGACTAACACCTGGCATGTAGCAGAAGGTATCTAGTCAGTATCAAATGGAAGAAGCAATACATTTCAAAAATAAAATGATTTCCAAAATATTTTAAAAATTGCTTAGTAGTGCAATAATAGTACAGTAAATATGAGAACAAATAAGATTTACAAACTTGGAGAAAAGCATAAATTTGAAAACTGCATATATTCTGTTAAGCAGAAGGAAGACACTCCTGCAATTCCCGTGTTTGCCATGGAGGCCACATTTAAATGGCACAACACTCACTTATAAATTGCTTTGCATAGTATAGTCATTTTCACAATGTTGATTCTTCCAATCCAAGAACATGGTATATCCCTCGATCTGTTTGTGTCGTCTTTGATTTCTTTCATTAGCATCTTATAGTTTTCTGAGTAGAGGTCTTTTACCTCCTTGGTTAGGTTTATTCCTAGGTATTTTATTCTTTTTGTTGCAATGGTGAATGGGATTGTTTCCTTAATTTCTCTTTCTGATCTTTCATTGTTAGTGTATAGAAATGCAAGAGATTTCTGTGTGTTAATTTTGTATCCTGCAACTTTACCAAATTCATTGATGAGCTCAAGTAGTTTTCTGGCGGCATCTTTAGGATTTTCTATGTATAATATCATGTCATCTGCGAACAGTGACAGTTTTACTTCTTTTACAATTTGGATTCCTTTTATTTCTTTTTCTTCTCTGACTGCCGTGGCAAGGACTTCCAAAACTGTGTTGAATAGTAGTGGAGAGAGTGGACATCCTTGTATTGTTCCTGATCTTAGAGGGAATGCTTTCAGTTTTTCACCATTTAGAACGATGTTTGCTGTGGGTTTGTCGTATATGGCCTTAACTATGTTGAGGTAGGTTCCCTCTATGCCCACCTTCTGGAGAGTTTTTATCATAAATGGGTGTTGAATTTTGTCAAAAGCTTTTTCTGCATCTATTGAGATGATCATGTGGTTTTTATCCTTCAATTTATTAATATGGTGTATCACATTGATTGATTTGCATATATTGAAGAATCCTTGCATTCCAGGGATAAACCCCACTTGATCATGGTGGATGATCCTTTTAATGTACTGTTGGATTCTGTTAGCTAGTATTGTGTTGAGGATTTTTGCATCTAAATTCATCAGTGATATTGGTCTGTAGTTTTCTTTTTTTTGTAGTATCTTTGTCCGGTTTTGGTATCAGGGTGATGGTGGCCTCATAAAATGAGTTTGGAGTGTTCCTTCCTCTGCAATGTTTTGGAAGAGTTTGAGAAGGATGGGTGTTAGCTCTTCTCTAAATGTTTGATAGAATTCACCTGTGAATCCATCTGGTCCTGGACTTTTGTTTGTTGGGAGATTTTTAATCACAGTTTCAATTTCATTACTTGTGATTAGTCTGTTCATATTTTCTATGTCTTCCTGATTCAGTCTTGGAAGGTTATACCTTTCTAAGAATCTGTCCATTTCATCCAGGTTGTCCATTTTTATTGGCATATAGTTGCTTGTAGTAGTCTCTTATGGTGCTTTTTATTTCTGCGGTGTCTGTTGTAACTTCTCCTGTTTCATTTCTAATTTTATTGATTTGAGTCCTCTCCCTCTTTTTCTTGATGAGTCTTGCTAGAGGTTTATCAATTTTATTTATCTTCTCAAAGAACCAGCTTTTAGTTTTATTGATTTTTGCTATTGTTTTCTTTGTTTCTATTTCATTTATTTCTGCTCTGATCTTTATGATTTCTCTCCGTCTACTAACTTTGGGTTTTGTTTGCTCTTCTTTCTCTAGTTTCTTTACGTGTAAGGTTAGATTGTTTATTTGGGATTTTTCTTGTTTCTTGAGGTAGGATTGTATCGCTATAAACTTCGCTCTTAGAACGGCTTTTGCTGCATCCCATAGGTTTTGGATCATTGTGTTTTCATTGTCATTTGTCACTAGGTGTTTTTGGATTTCCACTTTGATTTCTTCAGTGATCTCTTGGTTATTTAGTAGCATATTGTTTAGCCTCCATGTGTTTGTGTTTTTTACAGTTTTTTTCCTGTAATTGATTTCTAATCTCATAGCGTTGTGGTCGGAAAAGATGCTTGATATGATTTCAGTTTTCTTGAATTTACCAAGGCTTGATTTATGACCCAAAATGTGATCTATCATGGAGAATGTTCCATGTGCACTGGAGAAGAATGTGTAATCTGCTGTTTTTGGATGTAATGGCCTGTAGATATCTATTAAATCAAGCTGACTTATTGTGTCATTTAAAGCTTGTGTTTCCTTATTAATTTTCTGTCTGGATGATCTGTCCATTAGTGTAAGTGGGGTGTTAAAGTCCCCCACTATGATTGTGTTCCTGTCAATTTCCTCTTTCATAGGTGTTAGCATTTGCCTTATGTATTGAGGTGCTCCTATATTGGGTGCATATATATTTATAATTGTTATCGCCTCTTCTTGGATGGATCCCTTGATCGTTATGTAGTGTCCTTTCCTGTCTCTTGTAACATTTTTTATTTTAAAGTCTATTTTATCTGATATGAGTATTGCTACTCCAGCTTTCTTTTGATTTCCATTTGCATGGAATATCTTTTTCCATCCCCTCACTTTCAGTCTGTATGTGTCCCTAGGTCTGAAGTGAGTCTCTTGGAGACAGCATATATATGGGTCTTATTTTTATATCCATTCAGCCAGTCTGTGTCTTTTGGTTGGGGCATTTAGTCCATTTACATTCAAGGTAGTTATCGATATGTATGTTCCTATTACCATTTTCTCAATTGCTTTGTTTATGTTTTCGTAGGTCCTTTTCTTCTCATGTTTCCCACTTAGAGAAGTTCCTTTAGCATTTGTTGTAGGGCTGGTTTGGTGGTGCTGAATTCTCTTAGCTGTTGCTTGTCTGTAAAGCTTTTGATTTCTCCCTCGAATCTGAATGAGATCCTTGCTGGGTAGAGCATTCTTGGTTGTAGGTTCTTCTCTTTCATTACTTGGAATATATCATGCCACTCCCTTCTGGCTTGCAGAGTTTCTGCTGAGAAATCAGCTGTTAACCTTATGGGAATTCCCTTGTATGTTATTTGTCGTTTTTCCCTTGTTGCTTTTAATAACTTTTCTCTGTCTTTAATTTTTGTCAGCTTGACTACTATATGTCTTGGCGTGTTTCTCCTTGGGTTTATCCTGCCTGGGACTCTCTGCGCTTCCTGGACTTGGGGAGCTATTTCCTTTCCCATGGTAGGGAAGTTTTCAACTATAATCTCTTCCAATATCTTCTCGGGTCCTTTTTCTTTCTCTTCTCCTTCAGGGACCCCTATAATGCGAATGTTGGTGCATTTAACATTGTCCCAGAGGTCTGTTAGGCTGTCTTCAGTTCTTTTCATTCTTTTTTCTTCCTTCTTTTCTGCATCAGTGATGATCACCATTCTGTCTTCCAGGTCACTTACTCGCCCTTCTGCCTCAATTAATCTGCTATTGGTTCCTTCTAGTGTATTTTTCATTTCAGTTATTGTGTTGCATATCTCTGTTTGTTTGCTTTTTAATTCTTCTAGGTCTTTGGTAAACTTTTTGATCTTTGCATCCAGTCTTTTTTCAAAGTCCTGGATCATCTTCACCATCATTATTCTGAATTCTTTTTCTGGAAGGGTGCCTATCTCCTCTTCATTTAGTTGTTTTTCTGGTGTTTTATCTTGTCCCTTCATCTGGTACAAAGTCCTCTGCTTTTTCATTTTCTCTATCTTTCTGTGGCTGTGATTTTCAGTTCCACAGGAGGAAATACTGCTGATACTGCTTGATTCTGTTGTCTGCCCTCTTGTGGAGGAAGCTATCTAGGAGGCTCCTGGCTGCTTCCTGATGGGAGGGACTGATGGTGGGTAGGGCTGGATGGGCAGAGCTCAATAAGACTTTAATCCAATTTGGTGGGCGAAGCTCAGTAAAACTTTAATCTGCTTGTCTGCCAATGGGTGGGGCTGTGTTTCCGCCTTGTTTGATGTTTGGCCTGAGGCTACCCAGCACTGGATCTTACAAGCTCTTTGGTGGGGCTAATGGCAGACTCTGGGAGGGCTCACGCCAATGAGCACTTCCCAGAACCCCTGCCCCCAGTGCCCCTGTCTCCTCAGTGAGCCATAGCTGCCCCCCACCTCTGCAGGCAACCCTCCAACACCAGCAGGTAGGTCTGGTTCAGTCTCCTATGGGGTCACTGCTCCTTCCCCCTGGGTCTTGGTGAGCACACTTTTTTGTGTGCCCTCCAAGAGTGGAGTCTCCATTTCCCCAAGTCCTGTGGAGGTCCTGCAATCAAATCCCGCTGGCTTTCAAAATCTGATTCTCTGGGGATTCCTCTCCCCATTGCTGGACTTCCAGGTTGGGAAGCCTGACATGGGGCTCAGAACCCTCACTTTAGTGGGTAGACTTCTGCAGTATAACTGTTCTCCAGTTTGTGAGTCACCCACCTAGGATTTATGGGATTTAATTTTAACGTGATTGCGCCCCTCCTACTGTCTCATTTTGCCTTCTCCTTTGTCTCTGGATGTGGGGTGTCTTTTTTGGTGAGTTCCAGTGTCTTTCTGTCAATGATTGTTCCACAGTTAGTTGTAATCCTGGTGCTCTTGCAGAAGAGAGTGAGTGCATGTCCTCCTACTCTGCCATCTTGATCCATCTCCCATATTGTATTTTTTATTTTATTGTATTGCACCTTTATTGCAGTATAATTGATATACAATAGGTTGTACATTATTCAAAATACAATTTGAGAAGTTTTAACATATGTATACACCCGTGAATCCATTGACACAATTCAAGTAATGAATATATTTCACCCCCTAAAGTTTCCTTGTGTCCATTGTAAATCTTTTTGCTTCTGTTCCTCTCCTGCCCAATGCCACCCTTGCCCTGGACAACCATTTATCTGTTTTCTGTCACTTTATATGCATCTTATAGCATTGTGTGTGTGTATAATCACATATTGTGCACCCTTTTTTGGCTGTTTCCTTTTGTGCATCCTAATTATTTTGAGATCCATCCACACAGTGCATCTATCAGTGGTTTTTTCCTTTAATTGCTGAGTAATAGTCCATGAAATGGATGTACCACAATTTGTTCATCTGTTTACCTATTGATGGACATTTGGGTTTTGGCATTTTTTGGTTATTACAAATAAAGATGATATGAGCATTCAGCTCTATGGGCATATACTTTCATTCCTCTTGGGTAAATCACTTACATGTAGGATGGCTGAATAACATGGTTGTTGAATTTATAACGTTTAAAGAAACTGCTAGACAGTTTCTCAAAGAGGTTGTTCCTTTTTCCATTCCCACCAGCAGTGTATAAAAGTTCCACTTTCTCTATATTGTTGACCATACTTAGTAGGGTTAGTTATTTCAATGTTTTCCATTTTAATTTGTGTGTAGTGCTAATACAATGTGATTTTAATCTGCATTTCCATAATAAATAATATTGAGCATCTTCTCTTTTGCTTGTTTGTCATCCATGTGCCTTCTTAATTGAAATACTTTTTCAAGTCTTTTGCCCATCCCCCATTGGGTTGTCTGTTTTCTTATTGTTGAATTTTTAGAAGTTTTTAAAAATATATTCTGCATATATTCCCTTTAACAGATACATGCTTTATAAATTTTTCTCTCAATGTATATTTTCTTCTTTTTTTGATTAACCATGTCTGTTAAATAACAGAATTTTTTATTTATTTTTTCCAGCTTTATTGAGGTGTAATTGACAAATGAAAATTGTATATATTTAAGATGCATAATGTGACAATTTGAAATATGTATACGTTATGAAATGATTATAGAAGTTTTTAATTTTAATGAAATGAAATGTATCAGTTTTTTCTTCTACAGATCAAGAAGAAGCTTGCAGTTTTAATTGCAATCTAGACTATCACTGCTTGCCCCAGTAATGAAAGCATAGGTTCTTACTGCATTTAAAATGTAATCAGTTATTCTCTACAACAGAAATCTGAATCCTGTGGATTTTAATAATCCTTTATAGTCCTTTCCTGTTGTCTTTAGTGTCTTGATATATTCATGTCAAAAATGCATTATAGACAGAACAAACAGTATAATTCCACACACACACACAAATGGAGCCTCTAGGACTACCATTGGGTGCTAAACTGCTGTACATTTTATCATAAAAATTAAGAGTTTTGAAAGAGTGGAGACGAGCTTTATTGTGGCAGTTGTGGCCACAGCACTGGGTTTCTTTTTCTCTGTTCTTTATCAGCCACATAATTTTGTTTTTCCACCTTGCCTTTTGGTCCCCTAATGAAGGGGAAATAAAAGAATGTGAGTTAGAAATAAGGTTAAAATGAAGAAAGATAAAGATAAAGAGAGAGAATAAGGAAGAGGTCTAGTAGAGGATTCCTTAGACTTTCATACTTAGTCTTGCTACTCAAATTTTAAAAGGTAGTATGATATTAGAGAAACAACAATTAAGGTTAATTTTATCATGGGTAATATAATGTGCGTAGAGCAAATACTTATGAAAAAACTTCTTGATGGAATTAATGTGCCTCCAAGAAATTCACAAGTGGATAAAATCCTAGCCATACAGAGATTTTCTATAACAGTTCTCCTCATTAGTGAGAGGGAGTGGCAAAGGTCCAGTGGAAGGAACAGGAAGGATGTGAGGGGACCAAATGCAAAGACATCAAAGACCTTGCCGGGTTTAACTGTTGCCATGGAATCTTGCTTTTGCAGGTTTTGTAAGGGATGAAATAGTTTAGGTGATCAGTGAGCAGTATCTGAGACCTATCATTTTAGGTCAAAATAAATAAATATTTTCAAAGTATATGAATAATTTTGCTGTTTTTCTGATCAAAGCCCATTTACTCCATGATATTTACACATGACCATTATGCCATTTCCCATATTCTATGTCAGGTAAATATATATGCCTTTGTCACTTACTAACTGTGTGACCTGGAGTAAGTTACCCAATCTTCTCTACGGCCCAGTTTGCTTAGCTTTAAAATAAATCTAATGAGTAATTAACTCATGTGTTTATTAAAGTGGTTAAATAGATAATAAATGTGAAGCATTTAGCATCTGCGTAACAGAATAAGCATTCAATAAATAATTTTTCATTATTTTCAAAAGAAATTAGTATGAAATTACATTGCTCAGTCTATAAACTTGTCTGATGTTATATTTTACAGGAGGGTATGAAATTAGAGAAAAATAATTCCTGATGTAAAAAAATGACTTATGTGCTAGGAAATATTTGTTTTTTGACTATTCAAACACTTGAGTGTTTAGCAGAGGAAAAAAATCCATTTCTTGAATACAAACTTGTGCTATTAAAAATATAATAGCTATAATTATGATTCCTATTAGATATTTTGTAACACTCTAGTCAAACTGAAAATCTCCATTAAATCAATGATGTTATATTTTAGAGAGCTGCTTTTGCACACTACTATTATTTCTGTTACACCTATAGTTTTTCCAGAGTGTTCTAATTTTCCTATCACTGATAAACTCAAACACCAATAATCAAGCTTTTATTTATTTTTGTTCCCTTTTGTGTTGGTTGGTCTTGGCCAGAACGGAGGAATACAGGGAACAAAGTAATCATATGTACATATAGTATGGCAAAACATTATCATCTTTTGAAACACATATTCTCATAATTATTATTTACTGCATTTGGTTTGAAGGTTCATTGCTACCAGTCATGTTGCTGACTTTAAAGTTATTCCTTGTAATAAAAGTTTACAAAAATTTGACCGCTTGTCTCATCTACCATAGCTAATTAATAACCAAAAATAAAGATGCAATTTTAAAATGTAATTGTTTAGAAATAAAATTAAAATTACATTGCCAAGATAAAGGTTTTTCACTGGAAAAAAATGTATATAAATTAGTGGTATAATTCTAAGATGCATTTTTAAAAGTCCTCCTTCAATTAAAATATAGGCTACTAAATAGACCTATAATTTCTTCCACAGTTCTCTTCATTCATTTCTATTTTTTGAGATAAATATTTAATTTATCATTCTGGTATACGATATATGGTCTTATATAGGGCTTTTGAGTTGTTTTACAAGTGATTGTCCAATTTCTATTTTCCATGGGATAATAAAAATACAAAAATGTTTAAATGGGTGTGTTGGAGGAAGAAAAAATTTGCTGAGTATATAAATGAACTGAGTGGGAAAGAATGGGGAAAGTGTACTTTTAATTCTTGAGCACATTTAATAGTATTTGAAATAGTGATTGTTTCCTTATTATTCAGTGCACACATATTAACATATATAAATTTGTCCAAATAATGGTTTGATCTAACTGAATTTTCTTAGTTTTCTTTTCTAGTTGTTCATTGGTAGTGTATAGAAATTTATCCTTCATTCATTCATTCCTGAAATGAGTCTCCTTTGATTATGGTATATAGTCCTCTTGATATGCTGCTGAATCTGATTTTCTAGTATTTTATTGAAAATTTTTGCATCAGTGTTCACTAGGGATATTGGATTTAGTTTTCTTTTCTTGTACTGTCTTTGTCTGGCTTTTGTATCATGGCAATGCTGGCATCCTGGAATGAGTTAGGAAGTTTTCCCTCCTCTTCAGTATTTTGGAAGTGTTTGAGAAAAAATGGTATAATTTCTTCTTTAAATATTTAGTAGAATTAAACAGCGAAGCCATCTCGTGCTGGGCTTTTCTTTGTAGGGAGGGTTTTGATTACTGATTTAATCTTCTTACTAATTTTATGTCTATTGAAGTTTTCTATTATTCATGAGTCAGTTTTAGTAGAATGTGTGTTTTTAGGAACTCATCCATTTCATCTAAGTTATCCAATTTTTGGCACATAATTGTTTATAATATTCTCATATATATATAATGCTTTTTATTTTGGTAAAAACAATAATAATGTCCTACTTTATTTCTGATTTTATTAATTTGAGTCTTCTCTCCTTTTTTCCTAGTCACTCTAGCTAATGATCTACCACTTACTTTGATCTTTTCAAAGAATCAACTTTTGGGTTTTTTTGGTTTTCTCTATTGTTTTTCTATTCTCTATATCATTTACCTCCACTATAATCTTATTACTTCCTTCCTTCTGCTAGTTTTGGGTATAATTTGGTGTTCTTTTTGTAGTTCGTATAGTGTACAGTTAAGTTGTTGATTTGAGATTATTCTTTTTTTTTATTGAATTCATTTACTGCTGTAAATTGACCTCTTAGCACTCTTACTGCATCCCTTAAGTTTTCTATGCTGTGTTTTTATTTTCAATTGTTTCAGGATATTTTGTAATTTTCATTGTGATTTCTTCTTTGAAATATTGGTTGTTTAAGAGTATGTTGTTTAATTTCCAAATTTAATAATTTCATTCCATTGTGATGAGAAAAAAATGCTTTGTATAATTTCAGTAGTTTAAAATTTATGAAGATTTGCTTTGTGGCCTCACATATGATCTATTGTTCCTTTTTTATTTGAGAAGAATGTGTATTCTGCTGTTGTTTCATGGAATGTTCTATGTAAGGCAAGTCTAGTCATTTTACAGTATTGTTCACCTCCTCTATTTCCATATTTGTCTTCTGTCTGGTTGTTCTGTCCATTAATGAAAGTGTGGGGTATTGAAGTCTCCAGCTATTATTATAGGATTGTCTATTTCTCCTTTCAGTTTTGTCAATTTTTGCTTCATATGTTTTGGGCCTCTGTTTTTACGTGTGTATAGGTATATAATTATTATATATTCTTGCTGAATTGAATCTTTTTTTGATTTGATAATTATTTATATTGCAAAATGATCACCATGATAAGTCTAGTTAACATCCATCACTACACATAATTACAATTTTTTTTCTTGTAATGAGAACTTTTTAGGTCTACTCTCTTAGCAACTTTCAAATATGCAATACTGTCATCATGCTGCACATTACATCCCCATGACTTATTTTATAACTGGAAGTTTGTAGCTTTTGACCCCCACCTTCACCCATTTCACTTATCACACCCCCACGCCTCTGGAAACCACCAATCTGTTGTCTGTATCTCTATATAAGCTCATTTTTGTTTGTTTGTTTTTTGTTTTTTTAGTTAATTGAATCTTTTATTAATATATAGTGTCCTTATTTGTCTCTTTTAAACTTTTTGGATATCTAATAAGTGAATGGTATCCAGAATATATTTTAAAATACTAAAACTCAACAACAGTAAAATAACCCAATTTTAAAAATTGATGAAAGATCTGGAGAGACACCTCACCAAAGAAAATATTGTGATAGCAAATAAGCATGAAAGAAAGATGTTCAACAGCATATGTCTTTCGGGAACTGCAAATTAAAACAATGAGATAACAGTACATACCTATTAGGATAGCTAAATTCAGAAGCCTTGACAATACCAAATGGTGACAAAGATGTAGAAAAATTGGAACTCTCATTCATTAATGGTAAGAATGCAAAATGGTACAATAGTACAGGCGCTTTAGAAGACAGTTTGGCAGTATGTTACAAAAATAAACATATTCATAACATGATCCAGCAGTCACCAGCCCAGTTGGTATTTACCCATATGAGGTGAAAATTTATGTTCACACAAAAATCTACACGTGAATGTTTATAACAGCTTTATTCATGACTGCCAAATGTGGAGGCAACCATGATATCCTACCATAGGCAAATGGATAAATAGTGGTATATCCATACAGTTGGATATTTTTCAGTGATAAAAACAAATGACAAAAAGACTGGAGGAAGCTTAAATGCATGTTGCTTAGTGAACGAAGCCAATCTGAAAAGGCAATCCATACAACATTCTGAAAAATATCAGTGGTTGCCAGTTCCTTGGTAGGGGGGCAGTTGTTGGGAGGGAGGGGTGAATGAGTGGGGTACAGGGGATTTGGGGGGATATGAAACTATTCTCCATGATGCTGTAATGGTAGATAGGTGAAATTATACATTTGTCAAAGCCATAAGATGTACAACACAAAGAGTGAACCAGAATGGAAGCTATGGACTTTAGTTAATAATGGTGTATTGTTATTGGCTCATCACTTACAAGTAATTTGCCACCTAATGCAGGATGCTTATTATTAAGGGAGGTATATAGGAACTCTCTTTACTTTACATTCATTTTTTGGAAACCTAAAACTGTTTGAAAAATAAAGTCTCTTAATTCAAAAAAGAGTGTGGACTTTAAATCACAATGCTCATGTTTGAATTCCAGCTGTATTATTACATGCTGATAGACCTTGAGCAAGCTACTGAACTTTTTTCTGTCACAGTTTTGCTTCTTTAAATTGGGGATAATAATAGGACTTATTTCATAGGTATGTTTTGGAAAAATATGTCAGTTTTTGTAAATCCCTAGAACAATGCCTAATATACAGTAAGTCCTACATAAGCATAAACTACAGTCATTTAATCCTCAAAACAACTAGCACCATTTTACAAATGAGGTAAATAACATGTTCAAGGCTAAATTAGCAGTATTAGAAAAAGAGTTTGAATCCATGTTCTGTCAAAAGCCTGCGTTCTTTCCACTATATACCCTGTCTTTCCACAATGTGTTTGTGAGCATATACCAAGATCCTGTGTAAAATAAGAAAGCCATGTTTATAATAGGACATGAAATTTAACCTATAACTTAAGTGACTTTGTGATACTTCAAAATAAAGGAATTGAAGATGATGAGATAGGAGTGACATCAGCAAGATGGCAGAGTAGAAGATCCACTAGTTGTATCCCTCTTCAGCACAGTCATTTGGAAGCCATCCAAGGACAAAAGTACCATTGTGGGAGCTTTGGGATCCAGGCGGGAGACCATGAAACCCTGGTAGGGTGCAAAACCAAGGAGCGCTGTTTTGAAAAGGCAGGCTTGTGCTCAGATGACAGACTTGCCAACTGTGGTCCTGGCTACAGACCAGGAAACAGCCCCGTGGACTGTTACAGTCCCATTTGACTTTGGTCCTGCCATCAGCACTGTCTACTAAGGAACCTGGCAGGAGTCATGCCTGCCCATGCCCTGTATAACAAGCCCACAGATTTCAGTCCCATGTGTGGACCCTGAAGTGGCCCGTGACCCGGCTTCAGCCCCTCTTAGCCACCATTTCTACCCATCTGGGGACCAGGTGGAAAACATACCTGTCTGTGCCCCTGCGCCCTCCAACTTTGGTCCAACTGCAGATCCTGAAATGATCCTATAACTCAGCTCCAGCTACCTTCAGCCATGGTCTGGGAACACTCCTACCAGGAGACATGCTTGTCCGTGCCCCAGAGGTAGACCCACTGAGTATGTTCTGTCTACATCCGGAAGCATCCCTATAATCCGGCTCCATCCCCTCACAGCTGCAGTCTGGGAGCAGTTCTGCCTGCCCCATCTACAGGCCAAGGAATGCCAAGGATAGCTGGCAAATCTAGGAGAAACTAGGAGGGGCATGGAACAGATCTCCCTCAGACTCTCTAGAAGGAACCAACTCTCATGGCACCTGGATTTCAAACATCTTGCCTCCAAAACTGTGAGAAAATAAATTTCTGTGCAAATACCAATTCATATTCATATATATTTTTTAAACACACACACAAATACACACACACACAGTGCCCCCCCCCACACACAATGGATCATATGAGCCATAAAACTCTGTAAATGGCTGCTTTCACTCAAAGTATATGGATGTATTTTCAATTCAGTTTTCACAGAGTTTTCTTTTGACTAAATGAACAATAATCCAAATGTTTATCTTGATTCATATAACTAGTCACACATAGGTGGAAATCAAGTTCCTTTTGTGTGTGTGTGTAGTTACAGATAGTATTGCAACTGTGTCTTTATAAATAACTCTGCTAGTTTACCTATGGGGTAAGATTTAAGATATAAGCTATTTATAGGATAAAAAACAGAACTGACATGTCAAAGGGGATGTGCAACAATTTGGTGGATGTTGCAAATTTACCCCCCAGAATATGTAGTATCGATTTTTACTCTTACCAACAGTGTCTGCTATAGGGGTTGTTACTCAACATTCTCATCATCAAAATTAATGTTATCAAAAGTGTTAAGAATTATCAATTTGAAAGAGCAATACTTTTGTTACTTTTAATTCCTGGTGTTTTTTTTGGGGGGGGGGAGGGTAAGATTTGTGAATCTATATTCCTATGTATTATCTCTATTACATTTTGGTATGTGTTGTTTTAGCTGTAAACACTGAACTGTAACTGTATCTCCTATATGTCTTTATCTTTAATTCTCTCTAAAAATTTAAATATCATGATAATATTTTATTCTGTGCCAATTTGAAAGAAGTCACTGATTAAACTTGCTTAGATCAGTGCCAAGATAGCGCTTTGATTGTTTTAAATGTATTTATTTTATGCCTTGAATCACTTTTGTAATTTATGTTTTGTATTTCATCCTGATTTTAGTACTGAGCCTAACATGGTATTACGTAGTGCTTGTGTATGTGTGTGTATGCATAAACATAAAAATACATAGATTTACACACACACATTAGAAGGCTTTTTGGAAGTTGGGTGTTATTACAGCATGTTTCAGAAAGGAAGAATTGAAGATGCAGAAAGGAGTGGGGAACAATATAGTAGCCAGATCCTTGGGTAGGTATGATCTAGCGCACAGGTCCAAGGGCTGGTCCCACATACAATTGTATCAGTCATTCTTACAAGAGGAAAGCCAGAGGATGAGGTCACCATTGTGGAAGGGTTAGTCAATGTGGTGATGGGACTGTGAAGAAATTCTTTCCTGGAAGTGTTCATTTTCTTAGTGAAATAGAAACAAGATGATCAGCTAGAATGAAGAGGGAAAAGAAGATTTGAACTACCCTCTACACATGGATAATAAGAATATGAATATAGCAAGCTGGTCCTGAGATATCAGGGCCAATTTCTGAATTATTTCCATATGTATATTATCTTCAATTTAAAAGTTAATACCAATCTTTTATAAGTCAATTTTAGTATAACAAAAATTCATGATAAAAAGTGCCAATTTTTGACACTAACAGTTTTTCATAACAAAATTTAGTATTTTACATATTAAATGTTTAAAGGAAAGTTCATGCTTAGACTGTTGTATTAAACAAAATAAATATTTTCGTGAGGTAATAAGTGAGTGTTATAAATGACTTAGAAAATATGTAAGAACATTCACCCAAGACCAATACGTTTTCTGAAAGCTGATACAGTTCTGTTATTTGCTGCATTTTCTTAATTTCTATGAGAAAGCTGTTTTAAAATTGCCATTTTAATGGGCATTTAAAAATATTTCCTTGAACTTTCCATTAAGTTATTCTGTTCAATTGTTAGTTTAGAAAACTAAATCCTGGTTAATCTGACATCTTGCACCTATGTATTGTAGGTACAATTTTGTTTTCCGTTAAAAGCAGACAAATTAGTGATTCTCAGAAAGCCTCAAATGAAGATCAAGATGGAAATCTAATACCCTTTTTTGAAAAATCATTATCAGGACCATGCAACAAGTTTGATGAGAAAAAAACAGGTAAATTTATTATTATGGAGAGTTTCATGATCAATTTTCATAAACCCTCATCATTTACTTATAAATCAATAGATACTTTACATTCATAATATATATACAAATGTGTATTTCATATATATGTAAGAATTGTATTATTTCAGGGTTAACTTGATGTATTTTACTTTCTGGATTTGTACTGCTATTAAAATTAGTAGATTATAATACTTTAGCTTGAAGGCTGCCTACTCTTTCATAAATGAAAGACTTTACATATGTTTCTGTTACTAAACAAAAAATTTCAGTCCATTTCTCATAAAATGTTAATGAGTATATTATTTTAACAATGTAATGTGTTCTTTTTTATATTTTATTTATTTTTATAAATTTATTTATTTATTTATTGGCTGTGTTGGGTCTTCGTTGCTGCACACAGGCTTTCTCTAGTTGCAGCAACCAGGGGCTCCTCATTGCCGTGGCTTCTCGTTGCAGAGCTCGGGCTCTAGGTGCATGGGCTTCTTTAGTTGCAGCACATGGGCTCTATAGTTGTGGCTCACAGGCTTAGTTACTCCACGGCATGTGGACTCTTCCTGGAGCAGGGATTGAACCCATGTCATCTGCACTGGCAGGCAGATTCTTAACCACTGCGCCACCTAGGAAGTCCTCCTTTTTTAAATATAGGAGATGATAGCAGTCTTCCTCATATGCAAAAGAAAGTAAATGCTGTTGTTTCTCCTTCCCGTATTGTAAAGCTTTGTTTGAATGTTGTTAAACATCATATCTTTTCAGTAAAAATTCAAAGGAAAATGAGAGTATGGAGAGTTGGAATAGACAGGGCAAGTTTCCTAGAGAGTGGGTAGGTGAATTCAGGGACAGAAGAGGGCACTAGAGAAGAGTGGGTCAACAGGGGCAAAGTTCTAGAAACAGAGGTATACCAAAGAAGAAATCTTTATTGAATCAATTTGTATTTAATCAGGATTCTTCAGAGAAATAGATACCACTAAAATATAATATAATGTAATATAATATAATATATAACAATATAATGTAATGTAATATAGTGTAATATAATGTAATGCAATACAACATAATACAATATAATACAATATAATATAGTACAATATAATACAATAATCTACATCTATATAGAGACTTTTTTTTTTCATCTTTATTGGCGTATAATTGCTTTACACTTGTGCTAGTTTCTGCTGTGCAACAAAGTGAATCAGCTATATGTATACATATATCCCCATATCCCCTCCCTCTTGAGCCTCCCTCCCACGATCCCTATCCTACCCCTCTAGGTTGTCACAAAGCATCGAGCTGATCTCCATGTGCTCTGCAGCAGTTTCCCACTAGCCATCTATTTTACATTTGGTAGTGTATATATGTGAATGCTACTTGTAGAGAGAGACATTGTAAAGAATTGGCTAACACAACTGTGGAGACTTGGCAAGTCCAAAATCTGTAGGGCAAGCGAGCAGGGGAGAGAGTTAGGTAGGAGTTGTTGTTTCAGTCTTGAGTCCAGATTCCCCAGGGCAGACCAGGCAGGCTACAAGCTCAGACAGAGCTTCCATGTTTCAGGCTTGGCTAAGAATTGCTTCTCCTTCAGGTCCCTTCAGTCTTTGCTCTTAGGGCCTCCAACTGATTGGAGTTGGCCCATTCACAATAAGCAGAGTATTCTGCTTTACTCAAAGTCTACTGATTAAAGTGTTAATATATTTTAAAAAAAAAATACCTTCCTACCAACATTTAGATTGGTGTGTAATCAAACAACTGGACACCAGCCAAGTTGACACATAAAATGTACCATCACAGAATACATGGATTAAGAGTGTTATTTAGGCACGATTCAAAATAGTTTGGAAAGGGAAGAGCAGTTGGGGCCAGCTAAGCCACTGCAACAGCTAACTGGGTTTGAAGTAAAGAGAACAATGTCTTTTAGGGTGGTGGTGTGAATAGAGAAATACCACTAAAGGTGGAAAAAATTTCAGAGACTAGCATTAGATGACTCCCTTGAGAGAGAAGATAGGAAGTGAGAGTTGATTCCAAAAAATAATGTTTGTGTGTATCTTGTTTGTATCTTGGTGGTCTTATCTAAGGGATGCACAAGGGGAAGGCACAGGAGCTAGGGGAAAGTGCTTATCAAAGTCTACTGATTAAAGAGTTCTTTGCAGGAGAGGTTGGGAGAGTCATGTTAGGAAATTACATTTACTTGTGACGGTGTGGGCTGCTAAAAATGTTAAAAATTGTTTCAATTATTAAACATAATAAATCATATAAGAAACATTCTTATATTAAAATATTTGTGTGCATATCGTCGATTATTTTATTCCAACAAATTTCTTAGAATGAAATCATTGGCTCAAAGGGGAAAAACAACTCTTAAACATTTTAAACATGTTATTAAAGCACTCTTCAAACTTTTATTAATTCATATTTCTATTATAATGTATAAGATTGTCTCTTTCAACCTGACACCCAAACTGGGTGTTACCATTATTTTTCATATTTCCCTATTTGGGAGGTTAATAAATTCTTATTTAATTGTTTTCATTTCTTTTTTGTCCCAGCTTTACTGAAGTACAACTGACTATTAAAAATTGTACATATTTAAGGTGGACAACTTGATTATACGTATACATTGTGAAATAATCACCACAGTCAACCTAATTAACATGTTTATCATCTCACAGTCACCACTTTTTTGTGGAAGAAGGTGATCACACAGTCTCCCTTCTAACTGAATATTGTTAAAATGTCCGTACTGTCCAAAGTGATCTATTTTCAATATAATAGCCTATCACAATCGCAATGGCATATTTTAAAATATTTAATTTTTAGAGCAGTTTTAGTTCCACAGAAAAACTGAGAGGAAGGTTCAGAGTTGCCCCATATACATCCTGCCCTCACACGTGGATTGTTTCCCCCAAACATCCCCCACCAAAGTGGTACATGTGTCACAATTAACAAGCCTGTACACACACACACACACACACGATCTACCTTCTAAGCAAATTTCAAGTATACACTACTGCCTTGTTAACTATAATTACCTTGCTGTACATTAGATCTCCAGAACTTACTCGTTTTCTGTAACTGAACCTTCCCTAATTGAAAAGAAATGTACTGCCGAGCAATCAGTAAGAAAAAGACCAAAGTTATTACAGGGAATGGAATGGTTAATTCTGCTTGAGTAGGAATATGGGAAGGCCTGTCTGAAGAACTGGGGATACCTGGTAGATGCATTTTTCCTAGCTCTTAATCTATCTGGCAACCTGTCATCATGCAGCTTAGATTTGTTTAAATAAAATTATCAAAGATATGCACAAATATTTTCATATAAGTATGTTTTTATATGATTTATTATGTTGAATAATTGAAACTTAATTGTTTTAATTTTAAAATTTGATTGAAAATGTTTTTGAATAGGTATTACCTACACATAAATTTTTTTCCATTTTATTGAAAAATAATTGTCACACATCACTGTATAAGTTTAAGGCGTACAGCTTGATGGTTTGATTTACACGTATTGTGAAATGATTACCACAATAGGTTTGACTAACATCCACCTTCTCATATCGATATAATAAAAAGAAAAGAAAGAAACGAAAAACAATTTTCTCCTTATGAAGAGAACTCTTAGAATTTACTCTCTTAACTTTTCTATGTATCATACAGCAGTGTTAGCTATAGTCCTCATGCTGTACATTACATCCCCAGTACTTACTTATCTTATAACTGCAGGTTTATGCCTTTTGACCACCACCCTACATTTCCCCCTACTCCCACCCTCTGCCTCTGGTAACCACAAATCTGCTCTCTTTTTCTATGAGTTTGGGTTTTTGTTATTGTTTTGTTTGTTTATTTTAGATTAAACATATAAGTGAGATCATACAGTATTTTTTCTTCACTACCTGACTTATTTCACTTAGCATAATGCCTTCATAGTCCATCCATGTTGTCACAAATGGTAGGATTTCCTTATTTTTTATGGCTGAATAAGATTCCATTGAATATATATACTACAACTTCTTTATCCATTCATTCATTGATAACAGGTTGTTCCCATGTCTTGGCTATTGTGAATAATGCTGCTATGAACATGAAGGTACAGATATCTTTTCGAGTTAGTGTTTTCATTTTCTTTGGATATATTCCCAGAAGTGAGATTGCTGGATCATATGGTAATTCCCTTTGGGCTGGCCAAAAAGTTTGTTCAGGTTTTTCCGTAACATGTTATAGAAAACCTGAATGAACTTTTTGGCCAACCCAATATTTTTAATTTTATGGGGGTCCTCCATACTGTTTTGCATAGTGGCTATACCAATTTACAATCCCACTAACAGTGCACAAGTGTTCCCTTTTCTCCACATCCACGACAGGATTTGTTATCTCTTGCCTCTTTGATCATGGCCGTTCTAACAGGTGTGGTATCTCATTGTGGTTTTAATTTCCTTTTCCCTAATGACTACTAATGAACTTAAATTTAATAGTGAATATTCTGTGAATGATAGAAATGTGTATGTATAAACGCACACGTGTATATTGATCTATCAGTTATATGTAATGTGTATATCCCAGTGTATTTATATACATATATGTCTATATATCTATGTCTTTATTGATATATTAAACTTGAAATTTTATACAAAAAATAAGTACTCTTGGTCATGAGATGATGAATAATTTTTATTTTTTAAAAATTTTCAGTAATTTCTTAAATTGCTATAGTGAATGTTACTAATTTTATAATTAGAAAAAAGTTTTAATATGTTTAAAGCCTGTAGTTAAACAATGTTTAATAATTATTATTTTTCTTGTTCATCTCATTAATAAATTGTCAGTAGTCCCACTCTCACCAATAAATTCATATTCATTGTATGTTTTTAGCTCTGTAGGAATTAAACTAGCTTCATCACAATACTACCTTTGTGATAGTCACAGCAATTACAAACAGTAGGTGTTCTTTCCCCATGATAGTTAATTTTATGTGTCAACTTGGCTGGGTCATGGTGCCCAGATATTAGGTTAAACATCATTCTGGATGTTTCTGTAAAGGTGATTTTCAATGAGAATTACATTTAAATCTTTAAGACTTTCAAAAACGATTGCCCTCTATAATGTGGGTGGGTCTTACCAGTTGAAGGTCTTAATAGAACAAAGACTGACCTCACCAGAGCAAAAAGGAATTCTACCAGTAGACTGCCTTCAGACTTGAACTCCAAATCTTCCCTGGCTCTCCAGCCTGCTGGACTAACCTGCAGATTTTGGACATACCAAGCCAATTATTTGAGCCATGCAATACAATTCAGTATATTCAATGTAATTCAATACATTCAGTATAATACAATGCAATGCAGTGCAAAACGAAACACTTTTTCAGAATAGAGAGACTGAGAACTCCACTAGTCTGGGCCACTTATTTCATAGATAAGGAAATTGAGACCCAGAGAGGCTTAGTGATTTACCTAAGTAAATTAATCAAACATTGCAGTTCTTGGAATCTTTAAAACTTCATAATACTGATATGATATGCAAACAATTAACTGAAACTGGAGGATATCTCAAACTGTAATCTAGCTCAGCACTGGAGAATAAAGAATAAGGAATATCAAAGTGAGAAGCTGAACAGATGAAAACAAATAGAACCTGGGTTTGATGCTAGTACACAGGGCTCTTGGGGTGGACCAGGGTTCTGGTTTCAGGATTTGGGAGTATGATTTTGGATGTCACCAGCAGCAGAAAGGCCTGTTTTTTTAAAACCCAGATGTAAATATTACTTTCTCACCTGTTAAAAAAAAATGCAGCTCAGTAAATTTGAAGATCTAATTGGCTTGATTCATGGATTCATTAATCAGGCCGCATCCCATCTAGCAAATAGAAAGCTGCTCCTAGGTTTTATAGAAACATGAGTTGGAGGGGGCAGGGGATGGACAAGAAAGTTATTAGCAAAAGAAAAAAAAGGATTGTTTCAGGCAAGTTTACCTCACTAGTGCTGACCAGGAAATTGCAGAAAGTCCATTCCTGGGAGAGGTTGAAACTGCAATTAAGTCTTGGTTTACTGTCCCAAAGGCAAGTGGCTCATATTGGGCCTGCTATTTCTTTCTTCTTCTGTTTCGTCTTCTTTTTCTCTTCCCCTTTCCCCCTCCCCTCCCCTCCTTCTTTCTACTTTTTTTCCTCCTTTTTATTTTTTAACAGTCCGTACCCCATTTCAGCTTTTCGGGGGCTAAATTGCTAGGGTCCTCTTTTATACTCCCAAGAAACTAGAAATTTCATGAACTATCCCTGATTTTTTCCTTAGGCTAGATTTTTATGGTACTGGAAATGTACTCTCGTATTGTGTAATACCATATTTAGATATTTCTACATATAATATGTGAACACGAGAGTGAGTCAAAAATTATCTGCACTCTGGCTGTAAAATTTATAGAAGTTTTAATATAACTGGAGTGCTGATAATTTTTGACTCACCCTTGTACTTTGGAAATTGGAGCGGAGGGGGGGAAGCTTAGTTATTTCTTTTGAAATATTAATCCTTAAAGTAAAACATTCTTATTTTGTGGGGAACTTAGTGAGTTACAGGGGCAGGCATGAGGCAGGGAGCTTTCATAGCCCATGCATGTTGGGGCTTCTCTTACTGCTCACGAACTGTGATGAAATCAGCTTTTCACCTTCCTCTCAGCTCTCTTGACAAATATGTCCATCAGAAAGTGTTTGAAAATGATATGTATTCATGTTTTCTCAAATTTTTATGTTAAATATGGTATTCTGAAACCTAAATTAAGATGTGCTATGTTTTTTCCTTTTTCAGATGATGCTATTAGCAATTTACGAGTCTGGTATTATCTTGAGATCCATAGTGCTCCTGGACCACCCTTAAAAACTATTGACGTGAAATGTATTGCTCTGGTAAGAGCCCATTAACTGTTCATAGACTCCTTCTTTTTCGCAAATAGTAGGAGCTTTTCTTGTACACCTAAATTGCTATTCCTAAAAAATATCCATATTAAATGAGTGTATTGGGATAAATTATTCAAATTATAGTGATTTTATTTTAAATCCCGTATTATGCACCTTAAATGCTTATAGAAAACATCTTTTAGTTCTATGGTATCATAGTGGCTGCCCTGATAAGCATTTTACCTGCATGTCTCAAGAGTTACTAGAGCAAACTTAACCTTAGCCTACATGCTTTCCTCACACATCTGATAAAAGCAGGATTGTGCTCTCTAGACTCTTTCAGTATTGATTCCTCCTGGTTTCTACGGCAGGAGTTTCACACTGAAATATATTTCTAGGAACTGGCATAGATTTGGGGTTTTAAATAATAGTGACAAAGAATAGGATTGTCTTATGTGAATTGTTGAAGTATTACTAAATCCATGTCTAGAATTATTTGATAAAGTCAAATATTAAGAGTCTTGATTTAAATAAAATATGAGGACAATATTAATTGTTGTTAATCGTGTTTTAATTTGATTTAATTAATTTTTCAATTGTTAGTGCTCATTTGTTTAAATCAACTATTTAAACTTGATGAATAATGGTTATTTTCATTTTTAAAAATGCAGATGAATTTCTTCATTGAATGATTATTTAGAATCTTCAACTTTTGATCCAACATAGAAAATAAGAAAAAACTTAAAATACTTTGTCTATAAATTAGTTATTTGCTCACCTAATCTCTGGGTAAATCTCCATTGAGGCATACAAAATGGATGGTTAAACTATTGAAATGTGCTCAAGTGCCACTTGCAAAAGCTTTCTCTTCTACCTAGAAAATTATTTAATGTGATAATGATAGGATTATTTCACTCAGTTAAAATGTCCTATTTCCCTGATATGACTGAAGAATAAAATCTTTCTTAAAGATTATTTTTAAATGACATAACTTTAATTGTGAGACCACTTGCTATGCAAAATGATTACTGGATTAACAGTGTTGGGGAGGAAAATATTTTCTTCCACCTTTCTGCATTCTTCTGGCTGGTCTAAAAAGTAAATTGACATATGAGACAGATTAACAGGAGAAAAGCACACAAAAGTTTGATAACGTGTACATGGGAGAGACCCAGAAAAACTGAGTAACTCACCAAGTGGCGAAAACTGTCACCTTAAATACCATCTTTAGCTATAGACAAAAGAGGATGTTAGGGGCAGTGTTTTGGGGCTTCTCAGAGGAGGAACATTCACATGAAGATAGAAAAGCAAATGTTTGATAAACAAGTGTTTGCTGAGCCATGCAGAGACAATGGGATACAGAAAGAAATTTTAACAGACTTTGCTAGATTTCTCCCTTCCACACATCTGGTTCACACTCGTCTGTGGTGATAGATCCCTTCCCAGAATAGGTCCTCTCTCTACATTCTTTTAGGCAGTTAGGGGGAAGGTCAGAGTTTCTTCCTGGGTCTTTTTGGCTTTGATTGGTTTCAGTTTGAAATAATCCACATGCCAAAGAGACATTCTGAGGTGGCAAATTTTGCTTGCATACAGTAGTTAGCTCTTTAACAGGCACAGGAGAATACAATTTTTAAATGGGTCCAGGAGAAATTGGGACCATGAGGTGGCACCTCAAAACTTGGCTTCCTTACTAATAAGTAGCAAAACTTAGCACCATCAAATGCTAGATTGCTCTCTTTGCGAATATAGGCAGCTTTGCTGTACTAATTAAATGTTGACTTTCAACTGAAGTTGATGGAGAAAGGGAGTCATTTTCAAGTAACTCTGCCCAAATAGGCTACCAAGGACAGTGGTGTTGCTAAGTTACTAAGTTTTCCCACCTTTCTAATAGTAATTACCTAAGCTAAAAACTTGTTAGCTCCACAACTTTCAGACATGAAGATTTAGTCGGTGGAGATGGTATGGGTTCTTTTAAATAATCCCATCAAATAAACCTTTGTGCACTTCTTGAAAAGCAAGCTTTCTGAATACTTTCAGAAATACACTAAAATGCCTGTCCGTACCTATATATTGTTTCCTAATATTTTTGACTGCATTTGCTGTGTTTGCTAAACTTTTGAGATACTTTACTTAACCCTTAGATCATCAGATGTGGCAGTGAAGCTTTCAAGACACTAAGCCTTCTCTGATTTTCCATTTGCATCTCAGCTTTTGTTACATTTAACTCAATTTCCACACCTACCCTAGAGATGAATGAATGGTTAGAATCTGTTTTAAATAGGGTTTTTGTAAGAAATACTTACATCCTCGAGCCACATAAATTTGGTTACTTCTTACAGCAGTTTCCAAAAATCAGGTTATATTTATAATAGACGACAATTGGTTGTTAGTAGTCCATTCTCTTTTGTGTAAAGTATTTAGGATTTCTCTTTGAATCTTTTTTCTTCCAGTTTTATTGAGATATAATTGACATATAGCACACCATGTAAGCTTAAGGTGTACTGCATAATGGTTTGACTTGCATATATCATGAAAGTTTAGTGAAGATTCATCATCTTATACAAATAAAATTTTTTTCCTTGTGATGAGAACTCTTAGGATTTAATCTCTTAACAACTTTTATATATAACATACAGTAGTGTTAATTATCTTTGTCAGGTAGTACATTACATCCCTAGTACTTATTTATCTCACAACTGGAAGTTTGTACCTTTTGACCACCTTCATCCATTTGCCCCTCCCTCCACCCCCTGAGTCTCATAAACACAAATCTGCTCTTTTTCTATGAATTCGTCTGTTTAGTGTACAACACAGGGATTTGATATTTTTATACATTACAAAATGATCACCACTCTCTTGGAAATCTTAATGTGTAATAGCTGCTATTCCATTTTCTTTGGACACAATCTCTTGTGTGTCATGTAGTTTGGGTGTGGGAGAATGATGAGTCATCTACAATCAATAATTTCAATATATGGCAATGAGCTGAAAACAAATCTTAAGTTTGTGAACAAAACCTTATAGTCTTTAAATTTTAGATCAGTCATAGCCTTCCTAATATTTGTTCTGTTGTCAGTGACAATTGCACGACCCTTTCTTTACTTATTTTTTCATTCTATAATCAACCTTCAATTAAATTTATTATATTGTTAATGGTGAGGCCCAGAAATCTCTCCACAAGTTAGTAAGAGGGGAGCAGACTTAAAAACACAATTAATCCACTTGGTATCAAATATAATAACATGTATGAGTTGCCAACCATTTATATATATATATATGGTAGGTAGGTGTATATCATTATATCTATATCTTGAGAGAGAGAAAGCCTATATTAAACAGGCTAAGCAGGAGCGTACTTCCTAGAGATTTGTCCCTGTAATTAAACATATTTCTATTTGTCACTGCTTTTTATACGTTTTCCCCCTTCAGTGTTGTGAGAAATGTCTGAATACACGTAACCAAACGTATAGACTCTGCAGGAGTTTCTGGCTTTTTTACAGCTCCTCGGTGCCTATCAATGCATCCTCAGCCCATATCACTCCCAGTCTGGCATTAGTACCCACTTTGATTGCACCTCTACCATCTGTATGCCTCAGATTGGATGGTGAAGGACTGGAGATGGTGAGGGGGGATGTGAGACATGACTTCCATAGACACAATGACATGCAGATGGCAGTAGCAGAAGAATGACACAGGTGTTTGTAGTGTATGGCTATCTACCTGGCTCCTCTGAGTTGTGAACTGCTGGCACTGAGTTTTCAATTAAGGAAAATTACTGGGACAGGTTTTAGTTATCACTTCCTCTGAATTACATGGTGCACTTCAAAATCCCCTTTGGTACAATTTATTTATTGACTTGGTAATGTTTTCAAGTTGAATAAAATTAAAGACTTCCTCAATAATATGCCTTATTTAATTTAATATTATTGTATTTTTGGACCTCAGAAATAATCCTTTTATAACAAACTTATGATTATCTTCTAGGAGAGCACATGGTGAAAAATACTTCCTGGTAGTGCATATTGAGTTGCCATTGACTCAGGCTTTTTTTTTTTTTTTAATTGGAAAATAATTGCTTTACACTCTTGTACCAGTTTTTGAGGTACACCAAAAGGAATCAGCTGTATTTATACACATATCCCCATATTCCCTCCCTCCCTTGACTCCCCCACCCCCCACCCACCCTGTCCCATCCTTCTAAGGCATCATCCATCATTGAGTTGATCTCCCTTTGTTATACAGCAACTTCCCACTGGCTATCTATTTTACAGTTGGTAGTATATACATGTCTATGCTACTCTCTCACTTTGTCCCAGCTTCCCCTTCACCCCCTTTTACCCCCAAACCTCGTATCCTCCAGTCCATTCTCTGCATCTGCATCCTTATTCGTGTCTTCTCACTGGGTTCAACAGTACCTTTTTTTTTTTTTTTTTTTTTTTTAGATTCCATATATGTGAGTTAGCATAGAATATTTGCTTTTCTCTTTCTGGCTTACTTCACGCTGTATGATTGACTCTAGGTCTATCCACCACATTACATATAGCTCCATCTCATTCCTTTTTATAGCTGAGTTATATTCCATTGTATATATATGCCACATCTTCTTTATCCATTCATCTGTTGATGGGCATTTAGGTTGCTTCCATGTCCTGGCTATTGTAATTGTGCTGCAGTGAACATTATGGTACATGTTTCTTTTTGGATTATGGTTTTCTTTGGGTATATGCCCAGTAGTGGGATTACTGGATCATTTGGTAGTTCTATTTTTAGTTTTTTAAGGAACCTCCAAATTGTTTTCCATAGTGGCTGTACCAACTTACATTCCCACCAACAGTGCAGGAGAGTTCCCTTTTCTCCACACCCTCTCCAACATGTGTTGTTTCTAGATTTTTTGATGATGGCCATTCTGACCAGTGTGAGGTGATACCTCACTGTGGCTTTGACTTGCATTTCTCTAATGATTAGTGATGTTGAGCATCTTTTCATGTGTTTGTTGGCCACCTGTATGTCTTCTTTGGAGAAATGTCTATTTAGGTCTTCTGCCCATTTGTGGATTGGGTTATTTGCGTTTTTGGTATTAAGCTTCATGAGCTGCTTGTATATTTTGGAGATTAATCCTTTGTCTGTTGCTTCATTGGCAAGTATTTTCTCCCATTCTGAGGGTTGCCTTCTTCTCTTGTTTATATTTTCTTTCTCTGTGCAAAAGCTTTTAAGTTTCATGAGGTCCCATTTGTTTATTCTTGATTTTATTTCCTTTATTCTAGGAGGTGGGTCAAAAAGGATCTTGCTTTGATGGACGTCATAGAGTGTTCTACCTATGTTTTCCTCTCGGAGTTTTATAGTGTCTGGCCTTACATTTAGGTCTTTAATCCATTTTGAGTTTATTTCTGTGTATGGTGTTAGGAAGTGTTCTACTTTCATTCTTTTACATGTAGCTGTCCAATTTTCGCAGCACCACTTCTTGAAGAGGCTGTCTTTTCTCCATTGTATATTCTTGCCTCCTTTGTCAAAGATAAGGTGCCCATATGTGCTTGGGTTTACCTCTGGGTTCTCTATTCTGTTCCATTGATCTTCCTTTCTATTTTTGTGCCAGTACCATACTGTCTTGATCACTGTAGCCTTGTAGTATAGTTTGACATCACGAAGCTTAATTCCACCAACTCCGTCTTTCCTTCTCAAGATTGCTTTGGCTATTCGGGGTCTTTTGCGTTTCCATACAAATCGTAAGATTTCTTTTTCTAGTTCTATGAAAAATGACACTGGTAATTTGATAGGAATTGCGTTGAATCTGTAAATTGCATTGGGTAGTACAGTCATTTTCACAATGTTGATTCTTCCAATCCAAGAACATGATATGTCCCTCCATCTGTTTGTGTCATCTTTGATTTCTTTCATCAGTGTCTTCAAGTTTTCTGCATACAGGTCTTTTGCCTCCTTAGGCAGGTTTATTCTTAAGTATTTTATTCTTTTTGTTGCAATGGTAAATGGGAGAGTTTCCTTAATTTCTCTTTCTGCTCTTTCGTTTTTGGTGTATAGGAATGCAAGAGATTTCTGCGCGTAAATTTTGTATCCTGCTACTTTTCTAAATTCATCGATTAGTGCTAGCAATTTTCTGATAGAGTCATGTCATCTGCAAAGAGTGACAATTTTACTTCTTCTTTTCCAATTTGGATTCCTTTTATTTCATTTTCTCCTCTAATTGCTGTGGCTAAAACTTCCAAAACTATGTTGAATAATAATGGTGAGAGTGGACACTCTTGTCTTGTTCCTTTTCTTAGAGGGAATTCTTCCAGTTTTTCCCCATTGAGAACAATGTTGGCTTTTGGTTTCTCATATATGGCTTTTATTATTTTGAGGTAGTTTCCTTCTGTGCCCATTTTCTGGAGAGTTTTTATCATAAATGGATGTTGAATTTTGTCAAAAGCTTTTTCCGCCTCTATTGAGATTATCATATGGTTTTCACCCTTCAATTTGTTGATATGATGTATCATATTGATTCATTTGCATATATTGAAGAATCCTTGCATCCCAGGGATAAACCCCACTTGATCATGGTGTATCATCTTTTTCATGTGCTGTTGGATTCTGTTAGCTAGTATTTTGTTGAGGATTTTTGCATCTCTATTCATCAGTGATATTGGCCTGTAATGTTCTTTTTTTGTGACATCTTTGCCTGGTTTTGGTATCGGGGTGATGATGGCCTCGTAGAATGAGTTTGGGAGTGTTCCTCCTTCTGCTCTATTTTGGAAGAGTTTGAGAAGGATAGGTGTTACCTCTTCTCTAAATGTTTGATAGAATTCGCCTGTGAATCCACCTGGCCCTGGGCTTTTGTGTGTTGGGAGATTTTTAATCACAGTCTCAATTTCAGTACTTGTGATTGGTCTGTTCATATTTTCTATTTCTTCCTGGTTCAGTCTTGGAAGATTGAACTTTTCTAAGAATGTATCCACTTCTTCCAGGTTATCCCATTTATTGACATATAGTTGCTTGTAGTAGTCTCTCATGATCTTTTGTATTTCTGTAGTGTCTGTTGTTACTTCTCCTTTTTCATTTCTAATTATGTTAATTTGCGTCTTCTCCCTTTTTTTCCTGATGAGTCTGGCTATTGGTTTATCAATTTTGTTTATCATCTCAAAAAACCAGCTTTTAGTTTTATTAATTTTTGCTATTTTTTCCTTCCTTTCTTTTTCATTTATTTCTGCTCTGATCTTTATGATTTCTTTCCTTCTGCTCACTTTGGGGTTTCTTTGTTCTTCTTTCTCTAGTTGTTTTAGGTGTAAGGTTAGGTTGTTTATTCGATATTTTTCTTGTTTCTTTAAGGTAGGCTTGTATTGCTATAAACTTCCCTCTTAGAACTGCTTTGCTGCATCCCATAGGTTTTGGGTTGTTGTGTTTTCATTGTCATTTGTTTCTAGATATTTTTGGATTTCCTGTTTGATTTCTTTATTGATTTCTTGCGTGTTTAATAGTGTATTGTTTAGCCTCCATGTGTTTGTATTTTTTGCAGTTTTTTTCCTGTAATTGATGTCTAGTCTCATGGCGTTGTGGTCAGAGCAAATGCTTGATAAGATTTCAATTTTCTTGAATTTACTGAGGTCTGATTTGTGACCCAAGATGTGATCTATCCTGGAGAATGTTCTGCGTGCACTTGAGAAGAAAGTGTATTCTGTAGTTTTGGAATGGACTGTCCTGTAAAAATCAATTAATTTGAGATGGTCTAATGTGTCTCTTAAAGCTTCTGTGTCCTTATTTATTTTCTGTTTGGATCATCTGTCCATTGATGTAAGTGGGGTGTTAAAGACTCCTGCTATTATTGTGTTACCATCGATTTGCCATTTTATGGCTGTTAGCATTTTCTGTATGTATTGAGGTGCTCCTATGTTGGGGGCATAGATATTTACAATTGTTATTTGTTCTTCTTGGATGGATCCCTTGATCATTATGTAGTGTCCTTCCTTGTCTCTTGTAATAGTCTTTACTTTAAGGTCTAATGTGTCTGATATGAGTATTGCTACTCCAGCTTTCTTTTGACTTCCATTTGCATGGAATATCTTTTTCCATCCCTTTCCTTTCAGTCTATCTATATGTATCCCTTGGTCTGAAGTGGGTTTCTTGTAGGCAGCATATAGAAGGGTCTTGTTTTTGGATCCATTCAGCCAGTCTGTGTCTTTTGGCTGGAGCATTTAATCTATTTACATTTAAGGTGATTATTGACATGTGTGTTTCAATTACCATTTTCTTAATTGTTTTGGGTTTGTTTTTGAAGGTGTTTTCCTTCTCTTGTGTTTCCTACTTAGAGAAGTTCCTTTAGCAATTGTTGTAAGGCTGGTCTGGTGGTGCTGAATTCTCTTAACTTCTGCTTGTCTGTAAAGCTTTTGATTTCTCCATCGAATCTGAATGAGATTCTTGCTGGGTAGCGTATTCTTGGCTGTAGGTTTTTCTCTTTCAGGACTTTCAGTATATCCTGCCATTCCCTTCTGACCTGCAGAGTTTCTGTAGAAAGGTCAGCTGTTATCCTTATGGGTTTTCCCTTATATGTTACTTGTTGCTTTTCTCTTGCTGCTTTTAATATTTTTTCTTTGTGTTTAATTGTCATTAGTTTGATTAATATGTGCCTTGGTGTATTTGTCCTTGGGTTTATTCTGTATGGGACTCTCTGTGGTTCTTGGACTTGGTTAATTATTTCCTTTCCCATGTTAGCAAAGTTTTCCACTATAACCTCTTCAAATATTTTCTCAGACCCTTTCTTTTTTTCTTCTTCTCCTGGATGCCTATGATTCGAATGTTGGTGCGCTTAATGTTTTCACCAAGGTCTCTGAGACTGTCTTCTATTCTTTTTATCCTTTTCTCTCTTTCCTGCTCTGTGGCAGTTATTTCCCCCATTGTATTTTCCAACTCACTTATTCATTCTTCTGCCTCAGTTATTCTGCTGTTTATACCATCTAGAGTATTTTTAATTTCAGTTATTTTGTTGTCCATTGCTGTTTGTTTGTTCTTTAGTTCTTCTGAGTCCTTATTAACTGTTTCTTGCATTTTCTGTATTTTGTTATCGATATTTTGTATCATTTTTACTATCATTACTCTGAATTCTTTTTCAGGCAATTTTCCTATTTCCTCTTCATTTATTTGGTCTTGTGGGTTTTTTTCCTGTTCCGTTGCCTGTGTGGTGTTTCTTTGTTTTCTCATGGTAGTCCAAACTTCAGAGGCTGCTTTTCCCAGCAATAAAGGGGTTTAAAGAAGATTGTCCAAGCCCTAGACTAATGGCAGAGTATTGAGTCGAACAGATACTAAGTCAAGAAAACACATACGTGTATAAGATACAAATACTGAATTCAGTAGAACATAAGGCACTAGACAGACCTGACAGAAGAACCCCTGTATGCTATCAGACATTCAAAGAGAAAACCAACAGAAATTCAAAACCAAAACAGGACAAAACAGAAACAAAAGCAAAAACAAACAAACAAAAATAGCACACACACACAAACACAAATCCAGGGAGATATTGAAAGCTAAGATCAAATATAATAAAGAGCTAGAGTACCACCAGACAGACTGAAGATTCTCAGAATGAAATTAGACAATTATACTAAGAACTAAGATAAAGACAAAAACCTAATAATAAATACCGAGGCAGTGTGTCATCCAGAGAATAAAGCAAGGAGACTGAGCAGACTGATAATTTTGCTTATAAGTATATTAAGTTAAAATAAACTCAAAAAGGATAGAAGACCCGGCAACAGAAGAGCATAGTGTGACTGGAAATATGAAAATAAAAAGAAAGAAATAGAAATGTATAAAAGATAGAGATGAAAAGAAGGTAGGAGAGATATATAGCCACCACTACAAAAAACTTAGCTAGAAATAGAAATATATAAAAAGGCTAAAAATAAAAATAGAACAAAAAATAGAATAAAAGAATATGTTTTAAAACTTGTAGATCCCTTAGGACTAAGATCGTAATTAAAAAAAGAAAAAAAGAAAAGCCAGAACATGCCCCAGAATGGACCAGTTCAGTAGAATTAATACTAATATTTCTGTTTCCTTGGGGTCTCAGCTGTAAGTGTCCTTCTACCCACCTTGGGTTTTTTGTATTATTCTGCGACCAGCAGAGCTTCCTTTATTGTTTGTCTGTAAGTGCTGGTGTGTGGGGAGAGAGAGGGTACAATAGTGGCTCCTTCCCCTGGGAGTGAGTGAGCAGTGGTGCCCTGTCTGGGTCACAGTGGTTCAGTCGGGCGTGGAGGTGCCTGTTGCAGAGGGACACCAGCGGCTCAGGTGTAAACAGAATGTCTCAGAGTTGGGCCTCTCTGCCGGGCCTTTGGCTCTCGGCTGTAGGCACTCTAAGCCAGCCCCTCCCGGGGGCCTTTGTTATCCCTGAGTGCCTTAGCTTGGCCCACAGGGCTCCTTCCTCTGTCCATCGCAGGCGCTGAGAGAGAGAGAGGCTATGCCCATGGCTCCAACCCCCCACCTGTGAGCCAGGAGCATCCAGCTGCCACCATGGCCCCGCAGCTCTCTGGGGCAGGCACTCTTTGCTGCAGTTCTCTTCCCTCCTGTGCTCTCGGTCCCTCTCCCCACTGGCAACGATGTTTCTCACCCTGAACCAGTTCTCCCGTTCCCACACTCCCGCTCCCAGACCCCCCTGTTCAGCTGTGAATCGACATCTCAGTCCAGAAATGCTGAGCCATGGTGCGGACCCTCTGTGTGTTTCTCACTCCCTCCCGTCTGCCACAGCTCAGCCGCTTCACCCTCTTTGAACCATCGTAAATGCCTCCCTACCAGTTATGTCGGGATCCTTGCATTCCTTTCTGGTTTCCGAGGTTGTCTGCTGGCATTCAGTTGGTTCTCTGTGGGAATTATTGCGTCTTTTGGTGCATTCCTAATGCATCTGTGGAGAGGGATGCATTCCACATCCCTCTACTTCACCGCCATCTTTAAGAATCTGACTCAGGCTTTTATGGGCAAAAAATAACAATAATCTTCATTTACTCTGACCCATTGAGAATAGGAAGTGATTAAGTTTTCAGTACAAATACTCAGTGAATTAAATGTTTTCTGTTCAGAAAAGGTGTGAACCAGCAACCAAATGATAAAGTTAACCCAGTGTCTTTTTCCCATCTGAGGCAGCTGTTCTTTCCTAATAACTTTCATCAAAGAGGTCAGCCTGAGTTAACCTGAGATTTTTAAACTCCTCCTGAGTCAGATTTTATCAATGTTTCTGCTGTATTATTTAGTTCAAAATTGTGATTATCCACAGTATCAGACATATTAACAACTAGATTTATATGCAAACATTAAAGCCTCTTACAAATCGCACATTTTATTATTTAATGAATATTTATTGTCTCTGATATCCCTGGCACTATTCTAGATGCTGAGGAAAGTGATGAACGATACAAACAAGGCTCCTGTTTGCATGCAGCTAACATTTTAGTGGAGTTAGGAAACAAAAATAATATTGAAATGGGATATTCTATGTGGAGTTTTTCTGTTGTCTGAGATTTTCAAGTAAAATACAAACCTAAGAACTATAGATAGTTCTTTTTCCGTGCTGTGAAAGGTTTTGCTATGCCATTTATTTAGGACTCACTAAATGTATAAGTTAGGGCATCTCTAGCTGATATAACAAACTGCAGAATTTGAATGGTTTAACACCATCAAAATTTTTAATAATTGTAACAGTCTGGTGCATTTGTTCCTGGTTAATGCCTGGCATTCTTCATGTTGAGATCCCAGGAGTCAGGCTCCTCCTATGTGGTGAATCCATCACCCTTTAGGGACTCAAAATTTCCTGCATATAGATGGAGAAAGAGAAAAGAGAAGAGAGAATTTCCACTAGTGGCATAGAAGTGACACACATCACTTCCACTCACATACTATTGGAGTGAACTAGTCACACAGCTATGCCTGGATGCAGGAGGGTCTAGGAAATGTAACATCTGATTGGACAGCTGCTACCAAATGATATCTTTATATTATGAAGGGGAACACAGAATTTTGCTGGAGAAATATCTCTGTTGTGTCTAGGGAGATAAGAAATCTTTAGCCTATGGCCCACGGCCGGAACACAAAGAGAGTGGGGGTGTTTTCTTTAAGCAATGGAAGCTGACAGTTTAATGCCCATTGGATTTTGGTGAGTTCCTGCCCACAGATTGGACCATATATAAATGGAAAATGGCTAGAGTGAAAGTGGCTACACTTCCATTGACACATGATAAAACCTTGAATCAAAATGGATTTTACTCTGTGGAAGGAGACTGGACTTCGACTGTTTTAAAAGAATCTGCCTCAAGCTACATTCTCCTAGAGTATGAAGAACCCAGAAGAGTCTACATGGGTAATGCTAGAAAGAGTAAAAGAGAGGGACCTAGAAAGCCAACTGGAGAAGATCAACAGGCATCAATTAAATAAATGGCCTTCATTCTTTTACCTATCATCCCATCTACATCCTGTAACCAGAATGATCTATATTAGCACAGTGATTGCAGGAGGAGAGGAAGTCAGAGAAAGGAATTGAAAAGAACAGATCATGTCTACCTTCTTCTTCACAAGCGGTCTGAAAAATCACTAGGTAGTCCTGGGAATGGGGATGGGGTGCCAGGGAGAGAAATCAGAAAAAGTATTCATTGGATGTGAGTTGAAAGTGTTGATTGACTTTGTATTTCTCTACATATCTGACAATGAGACTGCTCTAGCATTGCGAACCATCCTAAGATAACAACTGGAGTGGGGAAAGGGAGATCCTGCCTGGTTTGGAGAGCTGCAGTGGGAGACAGAAACTGTTTTCATATTACACACCACTAAGTTTAGTTCATCAGATGAACCCATTATCATGACAATAAATGGACAAGATGAATTTAGACAGTGATAATTCTACAAATGAAAATAGTTCAGGGTTTCATTAAGGATGACATGAAGACTGAAGAAGTGCAACCAGGTAGAGAGACTAACAAATGTACAAACCCTCAGGACAAAATGATCTTGGTGGAAAGGGACCTCCCAAGAAGGAGCCCAGGCACACTAGGAACAGAAAGGAGGCTTGTGAGACTGGAACTTGGACAAAAATGGTAAAGGGATGATTTGCAATCAGCGGTGTCTACAGGATGCCATCTTGTCTATAGGACTCAAAGGGCAAGATGAGAGTTTTTATTCCGTGTGCAATTAGAAGCCACTAGGGAGTGTGAAGAAGGAAATGACCTGATCTAATTTATGTTTTTAAATCTCTTGAAATGTTTCTTCTATTTTAAGAAAATAATAAACATATAAAGTGCATTTAGATGCTGAAAATATTTTATATTTGTTTTAAGATAGTCTTACAGATAGTCAAATTCCCTCTGAAAAGGTTTATAAATTAACAAAATTCAATATATTTTTAAAATAGTATTCTACTCTTATCTGAGTATTTGAATTTTTTCAGTAGTCTAAATTTCAGCATCTTATGAATGTTCTCATGCTTTAAAATCTTTACTTATATTGCACAGGATTAAATATATACAATTTGGTCCCTTTACAAAGGATTCTGAGAAATGGAAGCAATTTTTTTAAACAGTCATTATGTTGGCTAAAATATACCTTGAGTACAATCAAGAGAAAAATACTAGACACCTTATAAAGGAATGCTCTCTATCATTGAACCTAAAAGAGGCCATGTGAAGATGAAAGACAGCTTTTGAAGTCATCATGTAGTCATTACTACTTTACATGACTTTCAAAAAAATCAGTCAAAACTGATTTACATTTAATTCTAAACATAAAATGAAAAAAAAAAAAACAACCACTCATCAAAGTGTAATAAAATGCCATTGGCAAGATACATACTAGCCCATTATTTCAAACTTTTTAATATATCAAGTATTCACAGAAATTTAACTGACTTTGTACTTCCTGTTGAATAAATTCCAAAAAATGGACTGGGGGTGGTAGGATACCTTAAATTACAAGACTATTAACCATTGTTGCAGAATAATTTTTTATACATTTGTTTTGTATGTTATTTACTTAAAATAGTTATGTATTTCTGGCTTACATAGATAACACAAAGGAGGCGTTCCAAGAATAAATTTACAAATTTTGATCCTCTCATAAAATGGTGAATGACAAAACTTTCTTTTCTTTAACTTACTGAATGCATCAAATATTTAAATATCTAATTTTTATGGCCTTAGGAAATCTAGTTGGAAAGTTAATCGTCCAAATTAATTTTGACATTATTTTGGCAGATGGATGTTTAATAAAAATTATTTCTGTAATACCACACATGAAAGGTATCATTTAGGGATCTTTATCTGTTTAAACTTTGAAGAAAATAATATTCAAACCATAATGAAAGTTAGAAATTATTTTTATAATGTTGTAGTTAAATTTGACATATATTTTATGTCATACTAAAATGACATACTAGGAGTACAGAACAATTAATTGGAAACGTCACTCTTTTTACTACAATGAGATACTCATTTTTATTGAGTCTATTGCTGTTTTCAAGACTCCAGAGAATTTGGTTGCAGGGATTCTCCAGAGATTGTAGTGCTACTTAGTGCTGGTAGTGCTAAGCAATTGATGATTGCTGTCTGGAACGCTGCTCTGTGAAGAAATTTGAGGGGGCATCCAGACCTACTGGATAAAGAGTAAAATGTCCGGTGGAGATACTTGCCATGGATGTGTCAAGGAGGAGCTGTGACAGAGGTGCTCCTTAGCTGCTGTCCACATTTCCTAAGAAATTTGGCCAACTGTGTAGAATGTCATACCACATTTGTAACACAAAGCGTGCTTCTGTGATATGGCTTGTAGTACACAGAGGAAACAGTAGATTTAAAGTGGTTTTCTTTTACTTTGTGTTCATAGTTTACATGTGATAAGACCTAAAGCGATACCATATTCCAGTACTTGTTTTTTCCTCTTTAGACCAGAGTTTTTCAATGTACAGGTCTCAAAATGTGATTGGGTCAAAATGAGCATTATTTTTTAAAGAGATGACTAGAATAGAATAGATCATAGAAATCACATGTGGCAAGAGTAAGGACTGTTTTATGAAACTTTTTTTTTCAGTGGTGTGTCTATATGAGGCGATGGTGATAGAAAATGAATTACTCTGATAACCATTGATTTAGATCTTAGCATTTTTACTTCTTTGAGGAAGTTGTAGCATTGTCTTAAACTGACAATTTCTCTGAAAAATATCTGAGTAATAGACTGGGACAAATATCTAATCCAAAATGTCTCACTTCAATTTTCTGTCTAAAGACCTGGGCAACATTTCTAGACTAATATATGGTTATTGGTATTTGTTGCCGTGACATATTTCTTTGGATTAGTTGTTGATTTGCTTGACCCTCAGAAACTTCCTAGGAGGCTATGTTCTGTAACAGTCTTATAAAATATGTCAGGTTGCCTAGGAAATAGTAAACTTCGTGACATAATGCCACTGTTGAGCTTTTTGCATGTTATATTTTTCCTTCTTTATAATTATGAGCATGTATATTTTACTGTAGGAAATCTTTTTTCATTATTTATTTATTTATTGACTGCGTTGGGTCTTCGTTGATGTGTGTAGGCTTTCTCTAGTTGCGGTGAGTGGAGGCTAATCTTCGTTGCGGTGCACGGGCTTAGTGCAGTGGCTTCTCTTGTTGCAGAGCATGGGCTCTAGGCTCGCGGGCTTCAGTAGTTGTGCCACTTGGCCTTTAGAGCACAGGCCCAGTAGTTGTGCTGCACGGGCTTAGTTGCTCTGCGGCATGTGGGATCTTCCCAGACCAGGGCTCAAACCCATGTCCCCTGCATTGGCAGATGGATTCTTAACCACTGCACCACCAGGGAAGTCCCTTACTGTAGGAATGTAATGGCCATTTATTTTAGGAATCCATGATTTTAATATCTCTTGAAACTATTATAGTTGCCCGTTTTCCATTGCATTCATAGTTAAATCTGATTTGTAGTAAATGATATCTACTCTCATCTAGTAATTATAAACATGTATATATCCTTGATTTCCATCTTTCCTCGCCAGATGATGTTCACCACACTAAATGCTATTTCCATCCCCCTAAAATATAATATTTACCCACTCATTTATTTTTTTCTTCAGATCTTTATTGGGATATAATTGCTTTACACTGTTGTTCCAGTTTCCGCTGTACAACAAAGTGAATCAGCTGTACTTATGCATATACCCCCATATTCCCTCCCTTTTGAGCCTCCCTCCCACCCTCCCTATCCCGCCCATCTAGGTCATCACCAAGCATTGAGTTGATCTCCCTGTGCTATGCAGCAACTTCCCACTAGCCTTCTGCTTTACATTTTGTAGTGTATATATGTCAATGGTACTCTCTCACTTCATCCCAGCTTCCCCTTCCTTACCCCGCCCCCCAGCCCCTTGTCTTCAAGTCTGTTCTCTACATCTGCGTCTTTGTTCTTGCCCTGCCACTAGGTTCATCAGTACCAGTTTTTTTTAAGATTCCATATATATGTGTTAGCGTATGGTATTTGTTTTTCTCTTTATGACTTACTTCACTCTATATGACACACTCTAGGTCCATCCACCTCTCTATAAATAACTCAGTTTCATTTCTTTTTATGGCTGAGTAACATTCCATTGTATATATGTACCACATCTTCTTTATCCATTCATCTGTCGATGGATATTTAGGTTGCTTCCATGTCCTGGCTATTGTAAATAGTGCTGCAGTGAACATTGTGGTACCTGTATCTTTTTGAATTCTGGTTTTCTCAGGGTATATGCCCAGTAGTGGGATTGCTTGGTAGTTCTATTTTTAGTTTTTTAAGGAACCTCCATACTGTTCTCCATAGTGGCTCTATCAATTTACTTTCGCACCAACAGTGCAAGAGGGTTCCCTTTTCTCCACACCCTCTCCAGCACTTATCGTTTCTAGATTTTTTGATGATGGCCATTCTGACTGGTGTGAGGTAATACCGCATTGTGGCTTTGGTTTGCTCTTCTCTAATGATTAGTGATATTGAGCATCTTTTCATGTATTTGTTGGCCACCTCTATGTCTTCTTTGGAGAAATGTCTATTTTGGTCTTCCATCCATTTTTGGATTGGGTTGTTTGTTTTTTAGATATTGAGCTGCATGAGCTGCTTGTATACTTTGGAGATTAATCTTTTGTCAGTTGCTTTGGTGGCAAATATTTTCTCCCATTCTAAGTGTTGTCTTCTTGTCTTGTTTATGGTTTCTTTCGCTGTGCAAAACATTTTAAGGTTCATTAGGTTCCATTTGTTTATTCTTGATTTTATTTCCATTCTTCTAAGAAGTGGGTCAAAAAGGATCTTGCTTTGATGTATGTCATAGAGTGTTCTGCCTATGTGTTTTCCTCTAGGAGATTTATAGTGTCTGGCATTACATTTAGGTCTTTAGTCCATTTTGAGTTTATTTATGTTTATGGTGTTAGGAAGTGTTCTAATTTCATTCTTTTACATGTAGCTGTCCAATTTTCCCAGCACCACTTATTGAAGAGGCTGTCTTTTCTCCATCATCTATTCTTGCCTCCTTTGTCAAAGATAAGGTGACCATATGTATGTGGGTTTATCTCTGGGCTTGCAACAAAAAGAATAAAATACCTAGGAATAAGCCTACCTAAGGAGGCAAAAGACCTGTATGCAGAAAACTCTAAGTCACTGATGAAAGAAATCAAAGATGATACAAACGGATGGAGAGATATACCATGTTCTTGGATTGGAAGAATCAACATTTTGAAACTGACTATACTACCCAAAGCAATCTACAGATTAAATGTATTCCCTGTCAAATTCCCAATGGCATTTTTCACAGAACTAGAACAAGAAATTTCACAATTTATATGGAAACACAAAAGACCCCGAATAGCCAAAGCAATATTGAGAAGGAAAAATGGAGCTGGAGGAATCAGGCTCCCTGACTTCAGACTATACTACAAGGCTACAGTGATCAAGACGGTATGGTACTGGCACAATAACAGAAATATAGATCAATGGAACACTCATTTATTTATACAGAGGTAATCAAGAAAATGCTTGTTCCATTGACAAAGCTGTAATGTCTATCTTGAAGATATGTTGTGTGAATAACTCTCTCCCCATCACCACCTGTCCCCATGAGCTCCTGTAATGTGATTTGACAAATTTCAAAATAGCTCCATGCATTTGATAATACATCCATTACCAAACTTTAAATTATGACTAAAATGTCCAACATTCTCCATTTAAGGCATTATAGACAATTGGTCTTTGTTAAGACTGAGATATGTCCTGTCTATTTAATCACCTTTGACACATTTGCTTGAATTAACGGTTTTTACTGTAGTAGAGATCATGATTGTAATGGGATAAGATATGTCGCTACATAGAGAACAGACTTGTGGTTGTCAAGGGGTGGGAGGGGTGGGAGAGGGATAGATTGGGAGTTTGGGATTAGCAGTTACAAACTATTACACATAAGATGGATAAACAACAAGGTCCTATTTTATAGCATAGGAAACTATATTCAATATCCTGTGATAAACCTTAGTGGAAAAGAATATGAAAAAGAATATATGCATAACTGAATCACTTTTCCACGTAGCAGAAATTAACACAACGTTGTAAATCAACTATACTTCTATAAAAATTTTTAGAAAAAGATATGTCATTAGCCAGAATGGATCGGGATGAGAATCAGGAAATGTCTTGGAATGTGAAGTGTGCCTTCCATGGCTGAATGGATGAATCTCGGGAGGCAGGACAGAAGAAACCAGTCAGAAGGAAGGAAGCTAAACAGCAAGGTAGTCATGTCATCAGCATAATTTGACTTCTTAGTTCAGATTGTCTCTAGAACTTGATGCTAATGTACAGAGCTATTTAAAAGTATGTCCTTGGACATGAAAGCAACCTAAATGTCCATCAACAGATGAATGGATAAAAAAGATGTACATATATACAATGGAATATTACTCAGCTGTAAAAAGGAACAAAACTGGAACATTTGTAGAGACATGGATGGGCCTAGAGACTGTCATACAGAGTGAAGTGAGTCAGAGAAAAACAAATATCATATATTAACACATATATGCAGAATATAGAAAAATGGTACAAATCAACCGGTTTGCAAGGCAGAAATAGAGACCCAGATGTAGAGAACAAACATATGGACACCAAGTGGGGAAAGCGGGGAGGGTTGAGGGGGAATGAATTGGGAGATTGGGATTGCCATATATACATTACTAATAAGAAAAAAATACCAAATTGTACACTCTAAATATATGCAGTTTATTGTATGTTAACTGTATCTCAATAAAAGTTCTTTAAAAAAAATAAAATAAAAAAATAAAGTAATTCTAAAAAAAAAAAAGAAAAAAAGTGTGTCCTTGGAATCAGCAGTAGCAGCCACAGCTTCTTAGAAAGATAAAATTTCAGGCCCCATCCCAGATCTGCTGAATCAGAATCTTTGAGGAAGGGGGCCAGTAATCTATATTTTAGCAACCTCTACAGATGATAAGTCTGAGTACCACAGCAAAAGGAAACACTGACAGACCTCATAATAATAATGGTACTGAAGAAAAATATATTTTAAATGTAAGGTTTCAGTTTTCTTAGCATTTAACTAGGTGGATCTCTTGGACTATTTGTTGTTGAAAAAATGTTATCATTTATCAAGGCTAAACAAGGAAAATACATGAGATTAACAGAGTGAGGTACATTTGATAGTGGGTCAAGGAGAAAAATAAAACAGTGGTTAAGAGCTAATTTCCTATTTCTTTTGTAATTCTAGGAAAGTGTTTGTATTGAAATACCTCTCTTTAATCCAAGAGGAAACGTTATTCACTTTGATGTGCAATTATCGAGTGCCGCATTTAGTGGACTCAGGGAATTTGAACTACTTCCACTAGATTCTCTCAAGTATGTCGTTCGGTATTCTCCAGCGAGTATAGGCTTTAGAGAAGAAAGGTATGGTTTGAGTGTGGCGTTGTATTTAATGCTGATCCTTTGAAATTAACCTAAAATTATTTCTTTGCATGGTATAGTCATTGAGATTACACTTGCTCATAGTTTTAGGTTTGTTTAATACCGTTCATTGGTAAAATGTTACTAATTTAGAGTTACTGTTGTTTTCTTTAGGGCAAAGATATTATTTATTGGGATATCAAGTTAAATCATTCCTAAATTGCCCCTTATATACTCTCTTTCACTTCACATTTTTTAACCATGTTTTGGTAGAAAAATTGAACCAAATGAAAATGATTCCATAAGGACTAGGGGTTAAACTTTCAATTTTCTTGATAAAAATTCATTTATATTGTATATCCTCAATTAAATACAAATCACAAACATACACCCATACACACACATATGTTAACAGTGCAATGACGTGTTTTTATAGCATAATTATGAAAATCTTTCTTTGTACTATGCGTTCACATACACACAAACAAATAGCCTCTATGCTCATGATTAACTCAGATTATAGTGAAATAATTAACTTCCTTTGTTTCAACAGTAATATCTAATTTATTTGTTATAGTTTTAAAGACTGTACTTATTGTAGTATTAGTGTACATTGAATTCCATTACTCCATGAAAATGCCTTTTGCTAGTTTATATGCTCTTTCCAACTTAGAATAATTCTTATTTTAATGAATGATGAATAAATAAATATATCTGTGAAATTTTAAAGGATAAACATTTTTATAATGTGAAGCATGAAAATTAAGACCATAATGTATATAAAAGACACTATTTTGCTAGATTGGCATTAGAAATGTGGGCTCCTCTCCTCTCCCCATGGTGACTGTAGAGTTGTGAACACAGACTGAATCTTGAATTCTCTTTGTCAGCATACATTAAAACAGCAAACATTAAGACACACTTTGGGCTGATACTTACTTAGTCTGTTATCATTACCGGAACATTTTTTTATATACATGCACACCTAAAATTCTCACACTAACCGTAGGAGTTAGAAATGAGTGTTCCCACTTTATAAATGATGAAATTGAAGTTCAGAAAGGTGACTTGTACAAGGCTGCACAAATAAAAGATGACAGAGCTGGGATACCAGCCCAGTTTTACTTTTAGATTGTCACATGCTCTGTCTCTGTCTCCCCAAAGATGAGCAGGTACTGATGATAAAGGAAGCTCTCCAGAGCTGCATGTCACGTGATAGCCTTCACATGAAAATGCATGTGTGTTCGATTCAACAAACTACATTTGATTTAATCACAGTTCAAATGCAGGACTTCACTTGTTCTAGCTCCTGTAAGAAGTGATTGTTTCACCAAAAATGGAAAAAAAATTTAAATATATCTACAAGAGTAGAATGTTTCACAGAATAATTGTCAAATGTTATATTTGGAACCACCTATTTGGGATTTATTTTCTTCTGCCAAGTGTATTTTACATACAAATGAAAACTGCTGACAAGATTTTGTATATTTCTCTCCACCAGCATTATTTTTCAGCCTGATGTGGCTCTAGAGTTTTGGTATTTACTGAAAGTAACTACTGACCTACCAGAACCAACCACAATGCCAGAAATATACTGTGACCTTGGAAAGTAAGTTCTATTTAATAGATAAAATTATTTCATGGAAGAAAAAAAAGTTTATCTAAAAGAATATTGTTATAATGCATTTAATATTTTTAAGTAAGACAAATATATTTTTAGTAATTGATTTTCTTCTCTAGAGAAGTTTGATATTTAAACTACCCCATGGAAAACTTACGTGAAAAGACAAACAGGTGAGGACTTAGTAAGGAGAGGCTTTTATTCAAAATGATTATCGCAAGGGAGGAAAAGGGACTATTGGCAAGGGACTATTGCAATTTGGAGAACACTCCCCTCTCAGAAATCTACAAGCTACTCAATATGAAACAGAACATGCTTTTTCTTTTATAGGCTAAAGGAGGGGCAAAGAGAAATAAGCAGAGTCTTTGGAGGGAAAGCTGGACAAGAAAGGGAAAATGACTGGTGGGGACTGATAGGAAAAAGGGTCTTGCTGTGGTCAGTTGATTCCCAGGAGAAGCCCAGGGGGAGGCACATTCCACTTTTTTAGTGCCTGCTCAGGCTTGGGAACAAGCAGAGTTCAGGGGCCTATAGGAAAGATAGAAGAGTGACTCAAGTTTGGTCAAGGCAAAACAGAGGGTAAGCAATGGGCAATTGAGAATACTTGGTCATTTGGTTAATACCATATGCCCTTGAAATATGACCAGTTATATTTAGGTGATTGAGTTCCTAGTACATGTCTGGCATCAAGTTTGGCACTGATACATAGGGATAATCAAGTCACATTTTCTGCTTTTGAAGAGTATGTGTACCAGTGGGCAAATCAGTGCCTTTTCATTAATGTCTCTCCCTTAGTACGCCAGTAGAGTGTTCGGTTCTCCCAGTGCCAGATCTTGAGCCAAAACATCACTGCAAGTGATTTATTAAGGAAGTGTGATCCCAGTTAGAAAAGTTAGTAAGAGAACAGGGGAAGCAGAATAAGCAAAGGGAAGAAGCTAAGCAAGGATGTGATTGCAGGTACAGTCCCAGACTTTATCCGATCCTGTGGAGAGTTTTGGAACATAAATCACATCTCAGAGTTTGTCGTCTCAATGCCACGATTCTGGGCTTTTGAACTCCCATACTAGTCAGTATAAGCTTCCTCTGGATGAGCTTTAAACTCCCAGGGACTTCTGCTCTAGGGCTGAAGAGGCTTCAGGATCCAAAGGCAATCACCTGAAGATCTCAGATGGAAGATGAACAGAAAGCATGCGGAAGTTGGGGGTAGGGGCAGAGAGCTGGTGAAAGTCTTCTAGGGAAACCAGGTGGAGCACCAACAGTGACTGTTACAAGTTATTGACAAATTTATTTCTAGATTTAAATTCTTCTTGTTTTAAATATGTACCAATATATAAAAACTATATATACACATATGTAGATACAATTGTTAATTAATGTAAGTCAGTCTTGTGAAAATATTTGGCTCAACCAATTTTACGATCATATTTTTTTCATTCTACCAAAAAGTGCTAGCCTTTTTTCTTTAAAGTTCTTGTTATTCTTTAACATATTTTTCTAAAACAATTACTTTTTATCTAAGTCATACTGTGTATAATTTAAAGTTGCATGATATTAAAAGATGTTTGATAGCTACTATATTTCTAACCAGTCTTGTCCTGGATTTTTCGTCTTCCAAAATTAGCGTGGTCTTTTATTATACCCAGTGTCCTTAAAATTCTTAATGATATATATTGGTGTGACTGTTTTCACGCATTTTTCTGTGTAGTTGGGGTCTCTCTCAATATGGAAACACTGAGATATCATTTCACACCTGTTAGAATGGCTAGAAGTTTGAAATCAAGGTTTCAGCAGGACCTTCTCATAAGGACACCAGTCACATCGGATTAAGGGCCACCCTACTCCAGTGTGACCTCAGTTTAACTAATTACATCTGCATGACCCTGTTTCCAAATAAGGTCACATTCTGAGATATTGGGTGTTAGAACTTTACTACATCTTTTGGCGGGATGCAGTTCAACCCGTAATAGTCATCAATTTTGTGAAATTATCATTGAACAAGTTTACTAGCTTTGTTTTTCCTTCCAGGTCTGTCACTGAGATAATTTCTTTAGAAAATCCTACACACAAAACCTTAGAATTGCAAGCAACAAACAGTAATCCTGATAATTTTATCCTGGAGATTAACAGATCACCAGTAAGTATACACAGAAAGCCGAGTAACCTACCACTACTAGAACATTTTCCAATTCTGATTTTAGAACACCATGGAGTATTAGCAACTGAATTATTAATAAGGTTTCAAATGCTAAAATTTTTAAATATAACATATATATTCCCAGTTTTATCAAGGAAATCAATATCATGTTCATCTAAAGTTTTGAAGTTACGTATGCTATATTCATGCTTATTTTCACTGGGCTCTAAATAAATTGGTTCTGCTTTATTTCTGACCATTTTGGTAACCAGTTTTTGCAGTAGTTTCCCAGTAATATGATTTTTTTTCTGATTTTAATTGGAGTGTACTTTTCTTTTTTTTAAGAGACATAATTGTTTAGAGCAGTTATTTTAATACCTATCTCTTGTCACTCACTTGTTGCCAACTAATATCATGATATGAAATTAGTTCTTAACTGCCATAATGTGTCAAATCAGATATCACTAAGTATTACGTTGCTAAAATTGGTGTATATAGTATAATATTAGAAAAATTATTTTAAAATATACATGCACGTTTGTATTACTTAACTCCATATTTTCCATAAATTAAAAGAATATGATCTTCAGGCTATATTTCACATAAAACAGAAATTACTCATTAGACAGTGGTGTTTTCATATCCTTCGTATCACTGCTTTTACAGAGAATGCAAACTGTGGTCCAAGGGAAAACAAATGCGTTATATTACAGATACCATCTTACATTGCATAATGAAAAGGACGGTTTCGGCTTTAACATTTCCAACCATGGTTTTCTAGTCCATTCATTCTTTCATACACTTATCAGATATTATTGAGCACTGAATATGCAATTAACTTTAATATTTGGAAACAACACAAAAATAAATTTACAGATGAGAAAAATACTATTATGTGTTATAGAACAAACAGGAACATACATTAATGGCAATGATAATAAATATAAAGTACGTTATGTGTATGTATATACTTTATATAGATATATGTAAAACTATTTCTGGTTTTGTTGCATAATATTCATATTTACATAGGTAAGGATTTTTAAATATTGATGATTACCTATAAATGCTTCAATAAGTAAGCATAGATTGATTATTGAGGCAAATAATGATATTAAAACTTACTGTCCTCCATCTTTATATTACAAAAAATTTCAAAAAGCTACAGAAGTAGAAAGAATAATACAATGCACAAACTTTTACCTTCTGTCTTGGTTCTTATAGTAACAATTTGTTACATTTTTCCCCTCTCTTTTCTCTTATGTTTCTTACTATTCAATTTAAAGGTAAATCATAGGTGGTATTTAACAGTAAATACTTTAGATTATATTTCTTAAGAGCATATTACTCTCCTCTAGTATCCTGTCCAAATTTCAGTTTACCTAACTGTCACAAGAATATCTTTTCCTCTTTAACTAGGATCTAGTGTAAGCTCAAACTTTGGAATTGGTTCTCCTGATGATACTGGCTTGTAATAAAATGTTTTTAAGTTTCAAGAAGCTGATATATTTAACATATTATATATATGTATATATCCCATTATACTAAACCAGTAGGTTTGCTACACTTAAATTCCATCCAACAGTTTATCTTTTTTTCCTTGAAACCAGTGGAGATGCATTTTTCAGTAAATTTTAGGTGAAAATAAAGGAATTGAGTAATTCCTTGGTTGTATACACTACCCCAGTTTTCACCACATGCCTGTGACATCTATTTATAGAAGAGGAATTTGAGGCCAGAGAGGCTGAAATATTTGTAAACCCCATGATTAGTTAGTGGTAGAAGTAGAGTTAAAAATCTAAGTTAATATAGTATTATATGTTTTTCTGATAAAATAGATGATTTCTTTTATATATATAGGGAGGAGGAGGAGAAATATTTTTGTCCCTTTTGCTAAATTGAAAGAATATATGAAATGCAACTTTTTTCCTTTTTTTTTTTTGCTAAAGTTGATTCTGATATTAAACTCCTTAAATGTGCATTAACTGATAACGTCAAAACATTTGAAGTATCAAAAGGAGACCCAGACTGAGATAAAAAAATATTTGCTGCACAAAAACCACACATATAAAAAGGAGGTAACTCTATCCTAAAATTAAGTTTGTATTTTTTTTCATGGTCATTTTCAGAGTTTATTGAAGAGCAAGTGCTATATTCTAAAAGGATTGAATGACTTTGCTAAATTTCAAGTTTCCTTTTTCAAAAGTTACTTGGCAAAATACATTAGTAAAAAAAGAACAATTGACTTACTTCTCAAATGTGTGCCACTCATTCTGTCATTCTATAAGTGTTGATATTAAATATTACATTATTCACAGTGTAGCTCTTTGATTACTTAAAATCTTCAAGCCTTCATTATATTATGTTGGAGTTTCTAGCTTCTTTCACAATCTCTAAAGAGGTAACTCAGACTAATACAGTTCAGACTCAGGTTATTCCAGCAGGTCACACCTTGAGGTTCTATGTAAGAGGACAAAGAAAAAACTTCATTGTGCAATAAAGAAGCATGTCTTGGGACTTCCCTGGTGGCACAGTGGTTAATGTGGGGACCAATGCAGGGGACATGGGTTCCATTCCTGGTCCAGAAAGATATCACATGCTGCAGAGCAACTAAGCCTGTGAGCCACAACTACTGAACCCACATGCCACAACTGCTGAAGCCCATGCACCCTAGAGCCCGTGTTCCACAACAAGAGAAGCCACTGCAATGAGAAGGCCACGCACCACAACGAAGAGTAGCCCCCGCTCACCACAACTAGAGAAAGCCTGCGTGCATCAAAGAAGACCCAACACAGCCATAAATAAATAAACAAAATGTATTTTTTTTAAAAAAAGAAGCATATCTTAGATCTGCACTTAGACTCAGTTCATTTCTTTTGACCTCACCAAGGCTACAAATTAGGTTCCCAGTGGTTTGACATGTATCTTGGGATGGACAATAGGCTATGGGTTCTTAAATAACATGCACGTTTCTATTATTGGGGATTCCAACTCAGCTTAAAAAAATTAATCCTGATTTCCTTTTACAGATCAGTGTGGTCACTGGGGGAAGAACATTGTGTGAGCACTACTAAACACTGTTTACCATAGGCTGTTTCACCAATATTTGTGAAGCAGGCATGCTGAGAATGGCTAATGTGTACAAGGCAACACGTTAATCACATGAACATCAACCTGGCATACACCTAGCACACAAAGATGCTGACTCAAACAAAAGTATTGATTTTTGTTTCTCTTTCTTGTTTCTTAATTTACACAGCTGATCGTGCCTCCTCATTCCACCAAAGACATACCTATTCACTTTCGTCCTTCTGCTCTTGGAAGAGCTAGTCATCAGACTTCTATCACCTTCTGCTGTGCTCAGGTATGACAGAGTATTCTGGGACCACGGCAAGTTAATTAAATTTTAAAGTCAATAATTAAGTAAATCTAATTTATCCACTTGACATCTTTGTAAGCAAAACAAATTTATTGTAAATTATTATTTAAATGAACTTTTGAAAATACAGTATATATTTTGTATGTGCAGGCATTTGAGAAGACATTTTTAAATCCTTAGATCATTTGACTGAAAGAGAATATACACCGAGATTTAAAATGTACATACTTTATATAGCCGGCCAAGTGGCACATGAAAACCTGCTCAACATCACTAATTATTAGAGAAATGCAAATCAAAACGACAATGAGGTATCACCTCACACCAGTTAGAATGGGTATCATCAGAAAATCTACAAACAATAAATGCTGGAGAGGGTGTGGAGAAAAGGAAACCCTCCTGCACTGTTGGTGGGAATGGAAATTGATACAGCCACTATGGAGAACAGTATGGAGGTTCCTTGAAAAACTAAATTACCATGACCCAGCAATCCCACTATTGGGCATATACCCAGAGAATACCATAATTCAGAAAGACACATGCACCCCAATGTTCATTGCAGCACTATTTACAATAGCCAGGATATGGAGGCAACCTAGATGTCCATCGACAGATGAATGGATAAAGAAGATGTGGTACATATATGTAATGGAATATTACTCAGCCATAAAAAGAAATGAAATTGGGACATTTGTAGAGACATGGATGGACCTAGAGTCTGTCATACAGAGTGAGGTAAGTCAGAAACATAAAAACAAATATGATATATTAACACATATATGCGGAATCTCGAAAAATGGTACAGATCCATCAGTTTGCAAGGCAGAAATGGAGACACAGATATATAGAACAAACATATGGACACGAAGGGGAGAAAGTGGGGGGTGAGGGGTTGGGGTGGGATGAACTGGGAGATTGTGATTGCCATATATACATTACTAATAAGAAAAAAATATCAAATTGTACACTTTAAATATATGCAGTTTATCATATGTCAGTTATATCTCAATAAAAGTTCTTTTAAAAATACAAAAAAAATCAATGGAATGGTCAACACACACACACAAAAAATAAGTAAAATGTAGGTACTTTAATGTAAATGCTAAATTGCTAGCATTTATGTTAATTTTCTGACTTGGATTTTATTACTCAAATTTTCATGAACTTAAATATAAAACTATAAAATGTAATCTTGCAAGTATAATGTGTTGTATTTTTTTCACTGTTTTCATCTGAATAATAATAATTTAAAAAAATAATACTTTATTTTTTAGCATCCCTAATCTTGCTACATGCCATTCTAAGAATTATTTCAATTCATTGTCCAGAGTCCTATGGTAGAAGTATGGTTAACCCCATTTTACAGATCAGGAATATGAGACACACAGAAATTAAGACCAAGCAGCTAGTAAGAGGTCGAACCCAGACCTGAACCCAGGACATGTGACTTCAACAAGTCTTCATGACTATTTTTGCAGCTACCGACAGATTGCCAAGTCATAACTCTCTTACTGCCAAGGAAAATTTTTTTATAATTTTTACATTTATTATTAATTTTTACTTCTTCAAGTGTTGATGGGAGAGTAAAGTAAATAGAGGCATATACTTTATATCCTACAGGACACCAAGGAGCTTACAAAATCCTGCCATCTGGGAGGGAGTGAAATCAAATATAATACAGGGGTCCCTATGTCAGTGCAAGGCCTGTATGTAGCTGAAGTGCCCTCTTTTCCCCCCAAAATGTGTAATTTAAAAAAAAGTTTTTGAGGCTATTAAATTTTTTTCATGATTACTGACTTATACGTGATCTGAAGCAATATTATGGAAGTATACTTGATTCTCAAAAATATTAAAGAAAACAAACCAATAATCCTTCTCATACAGAAGGGAAGGTATTGTAGAGATATTTTCTTCCATGAAAATAATTTTAACACAGCTGATCTTTTAAATCATTGCTTCATAGCAGAGTCAGCCTTTTCATCTTAATTCTTAGAGATAACTTGGTTGCTTGAATTTCTGGTGGAAATTATATCTACTCAAGGTAGCCTGACACACCAGCAGGGCAATGATCAGCTCTCTATCTCCATATATTTAGAAAATCCTAGCCTAGAGGTTGAACTTGAAGTTCTTTATCAAACACAAAAGAACTCAAACAAGTGAGTAATCAATTCAAACCTTTTTGTCCATCACTTTAACACTGGCACTTGATTTCAGTCACTCTAAGCCTCTCCTTCCAAGTTGTAGCAAATCTCCAAGGTTTTATCTCTGGTTAGACTTATATCAGTAATTCATCCTTTTAGTGACTGAGTCTAGACCACTTCAACCTTTTCAATGTATTGCCCTAAACTTTGTGATTTTTCTTGACTTTTCTTTTTAATTTTTTGCCTTTTTTTCCCCTTCTATCCCTGAATCATTCACATCTTCCACTTCTTTTAATTCATATAGTTGATATTCTTTGCAGGAAAAACCAGTTCATCTTAAAATATTACTGAAATGAACTTTTGAAAATGTAGTAAATATTGTGTATGTGTAGGCATCTAAAAAAGATATTTTTTAAACTCTTTATTGGAATATAATCGCTTTACACTTTTGTACCAGCTTTTGAGGTACACCAAAGAGAATCAGCTGTATTTATACATATATCCCAATATCCCCTGGCTCCCACCCTCCCCATCCCGGCCCTCTAAGGCATCACCCATCATCGAGTTGATCTCCCTTTGTTATACAGCAACTTCCCACTGGCTATGTATTGTACAGTTGGTAGTGTATATATGTCTATGCTACTCTCTCACTTCGTCCCAGCTTCCCCTTCACCAGCTGCCCCACCAACCCTGTGTCCTCCAGTCCATCCTCTGCATCTGCATCCTTATTCTTGCCCTGTCACTGGGTTCATCAGTACCATTTTTTTTTTTTTAGATTCCATATATATGAGTTAGCATACAGTATTTGTTTTTCTCTTTCTGGCTTACTTCACTCTGTATGACAGACTCTAGGTCTATCCACCTCATGACATATAGCTCCATCTCATTCCTTTTTATGGCTGAGTGATATTCCATTGTATATATGTGCCACAACTTCTTTATCCATTCATCCATTGATGGGCATTTAGGTTGCTTCCATGTCTGGGCTACTGTAAATAGTGCTGCAGTGAACATTATGGTACATGTTTCTTTTGGGATTATGATTTTCTCTGGGTATATGCCCAGTAGTGGGATGACTGGATCATATGGTAGTTCTATTTTTAGTTTTTTAAGGACGCTCCAAACTGTTTTCCATAGTGGCTGTACCAACTTACATTCCCACCAACAGTGCAGGAGAGTTCCCTTTTCTCCACACCCTCTCCAACATGTGTTGTTTCTAGATTTTTTGACGATGGCCATTCTGACCAGTCTGAGGTGATACCTCACTGTGGCTTTGACTTGCATTTCTCTAATGAGTAGTGATGTTGAGCATCTTCTCGTGTGTTTGTTGGCCCTCTGTATGTCTTCTTTGGAGAAATGTCTATTTAGGTCTTCCACCCATGTGTGGATTGGGTTATCTGCTTTTTTGGTATTAATGCTGCATGAGCTGCTTGTATATTTTGGAGATTAATCCTTTGTCCATTGCTTCATTGGCAAGTATTTTCTCCCATTCTGAGGGTTGCCTTCTTCTCTTGTTTATATTTTCTTTCTCTGTGCAAAAGCTTTTAAGTCTCATTAGGTCCCATTTCTTTATCCTTGATTTTATTTCCTTTATTCTAGGAGGTAGGTCAAAAAGGATCTTGCTTTGATGTATGTCGGAGAGTGTTCTGCCTATGTTTTCCTCTAGGATTTATATAGTATCTGATCTTACATTTAGGTCTTTAATCCATTTTGAGTTTATTTCTGTGTATGGTGTTAGGAAGTGTTCAAATTTCATTCTTTTACATGTAGCTGTCCAATTTTCGCAGCACCACTTCTTGAAGAGGCTGTCTTTTCTCCATTGTATATTCTTGCCTCCTTTGTCAAAGATAAGGTGCCCACATGTGCTTGGGTTTACCTCTGGGTTCTCTATTCTGTTCCATTGATCTTCCTTTCTATTTTTGTGCCAGTACCATACTGTCTTGATCACTGTGGCCTTGTGGTACAGATTGAAGTCAGGAAGCTTAATTCCACCAACTCCATCTTTCCTTCTCAAGATTGCTTTGGCTATTCAGGGTCTTTTGCATTTCCATACAAATCATAAGATTTCTTGTTCTAGTTCTGTGAAAAATGCCGTTGGTAATTTGATAGGGATTGTGTTGAATCTGTAAATTGCATTGGGTAGTACAGTCATTTTCACAATGTTGATTCTTCCATCCAAGGACATGGTATATCTCTCCATCTGTTTCTATCGTCTTTGATTTCTTTCATCAGTGTCTTATAGTTTTCTACATACAGGTCTTTTGCCTCCTTAGGCAGGTTTATTCCTAAGTGTTTTATTCTTTCTGTTGCAGTGGTAAATGGGAGAGTTTCCTTAATTTCTCTTTCTGCTCTTTCGTTTTTGGTGTATAGGAATGCAAGAGATTTCTGCACATAAATTTTGTATCCTGCTACTTTACTAAATTCATCGATTAGTGCTAGCAGTTTTCTGGTCGAGTCTTTAGGGTTTTCTATATATAATATCATGTCATCTACAAACAATGACAATTTTACTTCTTTTCCAATTTGGATTCCTTTTATTTCATTTTCTTCTCTGATTGCTGTGGCTACAACTTCCAAAACTATGTTGAATAATAATGGTGAGAGTGGACACCCTTGTCTTGTTCCTGTTCTTAGAGGGAATTCTTTCAGTTTTTCACCATTTAGAACAATGTTGGCTTTTGGTTTCTCATGTATGGCTTTCATTATGTTGAGGTAGTTTCCTTCTATGTTCATTTTCTGGGGAGTTTTTATCATAAATGGATGTTGAGTTTTGTCAAAAGCCTCTTCTGTATCTATTGAGATGATCATATGGTTTTTATCCTTCAATTTGTTGATATGCAGTGTCACATTGATTCATTTGCATATATTGAAGAATCCTTGCATTCCAGGGATAAACCCCACTTGATTATGGTGTATCATCTTTTTCATGTGCTGTTGGATTCTGTTAGCTAGTATTTTGTTGAGGATTTTTGCATCTCTATTCATTAGTGATATTGGCCTGTAATGTTCTTTTTTTGTGACATCTTTGCCTGGTTTTGGTATCGGGGTGATGGTGGCCTCGTAGAATGAGTTTGGGAGTGTTCCTCCTTCTGCTCTGTTTTGGAAGAGTTTGAGAAGGATAGGTGTTAGCTCTCCTCTAACTGTTTGTTACATTTCGCCTTTGAATCCATCTGGCCCTGGGCTTTTGTTTGTTGGGAGATTTTTAATCACAGTCTCAATTTCAGTACTTGTGATTGGTCTGTTCATAGTTTCTATTTCTTCCTGGTTCAGTCTTGGAAGATTGAACTTTTCTAAGAATTTATCCATTTCTTCTAGGTTATCCAATTTATTGGCATATAGCTTGTAGTAATCTCTCATGATCTTTTGTATTTCTGCAGTGTCAGTTGTTACTTCTTTTTCAAAGAAGATATTTTTAAATATAAAGTTTTAGGGCTTACTTTTCTAAATCTGAGAGTTTGCAATTACGTTAACCACTAGGTAGAAATCACATGTATTTCTGTCCATCTCTTGATTTCACTGATGAATACATCTGAACTAACACACAATTGAGTAGCTGATAAATCAAAAATCTAGTAAGGTAGTGCTTGTGGGATAAGTTTTAACTATTTCTGAGTATGACTCTTTGCTGAACTTAAGTAAATGGCTATGTTTTATTATTTGTTTCCTGTTTGGTTGCATGTGAAGAACTCTGCATTGTGGAAAATGTAACTTTAGGCTAAAGTTGTTTGTATAGATTTTGAATCCTGAGGTTAATTTGGTTAGTACATCACAATTGCAAATATCATAAACTCATAATATGCTCCCAGGGTCTCTCAATGAGATTGTTACTGCATAACAGGATAAGAGGAACAATAGTAAGCAGCAAATGTGATAAATGGCCCTTCTCTTTGATATCAAACATTATGTTCTGAGATTTTCTCTTGATTTTCAGTCTTTTCACTTTTATTTTCAAATACTTGCCATTATTTATTTCATTTATACTTGATTGTGTGACTTACTGCATCTAAAGGTCAGAATAGTGAAAATAAGGGAAAAAGAAATAAAATCAGAGTGATTTTATTACCCAGCATGAGTCTATGGTCCTTGCAGCCTGTGTCTATGGCAAACTCCTGATTCTTAGCACGCTCGAATGCCCTTGAGCTCTGCTCTGTGTGCAAGCTAGATCTACCATCTTTTACTTCAACTTACTTCATCTTTCAGAAACATTGGAATTGGATCTTTGTTTTGCTCTGTCTCCTTTCAAAGACATTTGAGATAAAGATGGACTAAAAGTGTTACTTTTTTTTTTTAATGCATATGTTCCCTGGAGTACTTTTCAATTTCCCTCTGTGAACCCAGGTGGATAATTTAAGCAATGCTAGGGTGATTGTTGGATACTAGTTTCCAAGAATGGTAGGATATGGTTTAACTTAGAAGCTCCAGTATTCCAGGCTACTTGGCAAAACATGAAAACATGACCTTCTTTTTTTGTGTAGTTTGGCTCATTTCCAGTTGTTTAACCTAGTTTCTGTCATCCATGATTTATTTTATAAAATAGCCAAAAATAAGTAATTTACATAAAACAATCATTAATATAATTGAACCCTGATACTTGATTCCAGTCAGTCAATTACGTGTGATGAAGTTCAGAAATCATAAGTGAAAATATAGTGAATTTGTGCTCATAGAATCTCTAAGTAATACAGTCATTTGAAGACATATGCGGATAAAACTTGCCTTTAATTCTCACTACTGAGACAGCATTTTATGGATTTCCTGTCAGCACCCATCCTATTCTGGAAACAATCTTAAAGCAAGTTTTCCTCTTTTTATTGAAACTTAAGCTTGGAAACATCTATGTAGTTTGAGAGGTGATAAACTAGGACATTGTTTGTTGGTTTTTGGTTGATGGCCTCTTCCTTCATCGGTAACATTAGCAAAGTGTTCAGTGCAGAAGAGAGTCTCAAGGTACTTTTATTCTATATGAATACTTTTATTCTATATGAAAATATGAATTTTCAAACAGAGCTTTGCAGGCTTATGAAATGCAGATAAGAACAATGGTTACATTCAATCTTCTTCACATAATTTTTGAGCCATTTTTCATATCATGTGATAACAACATACACTGTACTAGATGATGGGCAGTTAGTTGTATACACTTCTTTTTAATGGGGCGTCAATCTGTGTCTCGCCTTTTTTGCCTTCCTGTGATCAATACTTTGGAAACTTCATACAGCAGTTAGTACCTAGCTTGTTAGACAAATTGATTTTTTTTAAACCTTGAGCAGAAATACATGGTTTTCATTAAGATTTCTCTTTTATGTTGCTATCAGTAAGCTTGTATGCATTGAAATATGTTTAATATTTGAATATTGGTCTTTCGCCGTTTTTTCAGTGTCAAAACACATTGATTTTTCAATAACATCAAAGGCAATTTGGAAAAGGAAGGAAAGATAAAAACAGTACATGTTAAATATTAACAAAAAAACTTTTCTTACCTGCCAAAATTTTTATGTATACTATGTTTATTAAGTGGTACAAATAAAAGTATGTAATTAGGACATATATGTTATGAATGTTTATCTTTATACAGTTTAAAGAATGGATATTCTACGTCTCTGGAATAGGACTGTTCCCCCAGCCTCTGGAAATAGGCAGAGTAACCACATACCTTCATCTTCAATCATCTGTCCTTATACCTTTCCAAAATCCCACCAAGGAAGATGTTTTAATCGATATCATACTAACAGGTAAGTTGTTTTTCTTTTACTTTACATATGCTATTTTGTAATTATTAATCACACTTATTCTGTCATAGAGTGCAAGGATTTTAGAGGTAGTGGACACTTTGGGGATCCATTAGTTCAACAACATCATTTTATTAAAGAGAAAATTTAAGGTGTGAGAGATGATGTATCATGGCCAAAATCACAACTCAAAATGATGGAGCCAGAATCAAAAATTAGAAATCTAGCACTGACATTTATACATTACCAAATGTAAAATAGATGGCTATTGGAAACATAGGGAGATCAACTTGATGATTGGTGATGAGCTAGAGGGGTGGGATAGGGAGGCTGTGAGAGAGGCTCAAGAGGGAGGGGATATGGGGATATATGTATAAATACAGCTGATTCACTTTGTTGTACAGCAGAAACTGGCACAGCAGTGTAAAGCAATTATACTCCAATAAAGATCCAGAAGAAAAAAAAAAGAAATTAGAAATCTGTGTACCAAGTCAAGTTCTTCTAATCTTGTCTGGAAACCTGAATATGTAAATTAGTAAATTTGTACAATTCTTATGATAGTACTCAAGTATGCCAATGCTTATTCCTCAAAGTTTATAAAAATTCCAATGTTCTAATTTTGTTTCATTTGTCCCTTTTCTATATAAATAGCATATTCGGGTTAAATTTTGGCTCCAAACAGGCTTGTTCCTTTTTTCATGTCATATTGAAGATGCATGTTTTTCAATTCAAGTGTGTGAAATGTTTCTTCACTTTGTACTAAATGACCAAATAATGTGGGTCTGAAATAAAAATCAACTCATTATAAGTTTTCTGAAACACATTTTAAGTCTAATGTTGAACATTAATAATTTTAACTTTTCAACTATTTTTTACTAGTTGAAAAGTTAAAATATCCATTTTATAAAGTTCAATTTCAAGGCTAACAGGAGCACATATGTTAAGGTTTTTGATGTAAATAACCAATTTACTCTCCAGAATGGTTATCCTGTTGCACTTCATGCTGCCATCAGGAATATATTACAGACATAACTACCTATTTTCTTGAAGCTCGTAAGCCCTGAGTATCAGCATTCTCCTTAATTTCTATCAGTCTTATTGTGGAAAAATTGTATCTTATCATCATTGCAAATTTTCTATTTTTTATTAATGCTGAAGCTGAACACTATCATTTACCTGTTAGAGTTCTCATCTTTCCTGATCATCTCTTCATGCTCTCGGTATAAAACAAGAAAAATTAAGAACATAATATCATCTCATGTAAAATTCCCTTATGAATGCTTTGGTTATGATAAGAAGGAGAGACATGCTGTTTAGTAAAACTTGATTGCAGGCTCAAGAAAGTGAGCATTTTAATGTGGAGGAGGCTTGAGCATATATATAAGCAAAAGGAAGAAGCCAGGGTTGAGCAAGAGTTAAAGCCATAAAAGACATAGGGTTTAACTGATGGACCAACGCTCTGGGAGGACTGGGATCAGAGTTGAGGTAGAAGGAAGAGCCGTGAACAGGAGGGGCATTTTTACTTTTGAATAGGTGGAGGTAAGCTAAAACAAATATGAATGTAGATAAATTGTAGGTAGTAGAGGGGCTTTGGAATTAAGAGCAGTTGGGTTTATATTTTCATCTGCTGAGAAAAGGAGATATACTAAGAGATTTGAAGAGTGGCACTGTGGGTTGAAATAGCTGCTGTAGGGAAAGGAAAATGGAGCTGATAAAATTCAAATAAAAAAGGTATTATATTTGGCTGGGATTAGAAACCACAAATTCATGTAGGCGCCAAGAAAATAGGTGTACCAGATGTAGGGCTTAGAATTCCTGGTGTGCGAACACATAAGGCTGGTTAATGGAACTTCCCAGGGAATGGATTTTTCAGAGCAGCTGCATAACTGTAAGTGTTATAAAAGCATATTGAATCAAGATTTTAACATTAAAATAAATTGTGAAATAATTTGTGGCTTAATTTTCTTTAACTGGTCATAATTCTTTTCTACTATATAACAGGAAGAAACAATAAGCTTGATAATTAAAAATGTATTAGTCTTTTTTAGTTTAACACAGTCTTTTTTAAGTAAACTCGCTCTCTCAGGTGAATGTTTAGATGCTTAGGTTCTCCCCCTTCTTCCTTCAACTTGTGGAGACTGGGAACTAAGAAAGACGCTGACCTCTGATATCTTTGTCTCTTCCACTTTCTCCATTAATTTATGAAAAGATTCCCCCTTTCCTTTTCTTGGTGAAGGAGTCTCTCTGTCACTCTGTCATAACCTCCTCCTTCTTTCTTTTGTGGACTCTATTTTTTTTTCCAGCCACCATGTACGTGTCTTCTTATAATCATATTTCTTGGCAATCTGGCCTCATAATTTGGCCACAAGGAAATATGACTGACAAGAATAAAAATATTTAACACATATGCCAAATATACTCATTAGAAAAAGTACTACATTAATACATTCTCATTTAAATATTTGTAAATGTCTTAAAATTATTTCATGATGGGAAGATACAATACCTTGCTGTCTTTCAAAAGAAGATGTAAATGTTCCTGCAGATGCTATAGAATTCACAGAATCACCTTAGGGAGGTTGATAGGAAGACTCATCACATAGCACCAAGACAGTGGTTGATGCGTGTGAGAGATCCCACAATATTTCAGATCCTGCATTCCTCATCTCTCCTTTAGATAGATAGATAGATAGATAGGCAGGCAGACAGGCAGGCAGGCAGGCAGGCAGGCAGATTTATAGATATTTAAGATATATAGAAGAAGATATCTTTCAAAATTCACTGTTTTTCCAAGAAGGCAACATTTTTAGAACTGTAAACTCACTATCAAACTTTTATATTATCCAATTCTGTAACATCTTTTCTTCTGCTGATATCTTGGCTATTTTCATTTTAATCACTTCTCTCAGATATATTTCCCTTTGATATTCAAATAATCTATTAATTATGTTTAATTAAATTCTATTCAGTTCTTTAATTCTACTGTGTGTTGTCCCTACATTCTTTCAGTTGACCATTATGCAAGGCAAGGTATCAAAAAGATTATATTTGAGGGGTCCATTCATATCTTGATCTATACCAACTTGAACAAGTGAATGTGATAGTGTGGCTAGAGAGGAGATGGCCTAAACACCTGGAGAATACTGGAGATGTGTCCAAAGCAAACCATTAATGAGTCCCATGAGGACCAGATGCTACAGAAAAGCTTTCAAATAGCCTAGAAAACTAGAATTTGTTATGCATCCACTGTGTACCACACTTAAGCTCTATAAGTGTGACTATACCCAGTCTTTACAAAAAAGACTCTTGGAGGTTTTTTCAGTGTAGAACCTGAGGCTTAGAAATTCTTCAAAGCCATGAATAAGTGATAGAACAGGTTCTTGGACTCATCGTGTCTAGCTATCTCCTCCAGGACCATTTCATGGTCTTTCTAAATTGTCTGCTTACAGGTGGTGCTTGATTAACAGATGCAAACTAGCATATATAGGGTGGATAAACTATAAGGTCCTCCTTATAGCACAGGGAACTATGTTCAGTATCCTGTGATAAGCCATAATGGGAAAGGATATGAAAAAGAATGTATATATACGTATAACTGAATCTCTGTGCTGTACAGCAGAAATTAGCACAACATTGTAAATCAACTATACTTCAATAAAATAAATTTTAAAAAATAAATAAAAAATAAAAGCCCCATACTGATAAGGCTCTAAAGAAAGGCACTTGCCCTTCTTTTTTGCTTCCTCCCCCCAGATCTCAGGGAAAGAGGCCTCCTATCAAAGGACCTCAATAAATGCCCTTGAGTACCACTCCTTTCACATTTTCTCAGGCCTCCCTGCATCCTATCAAAGGACCTCAATAAATCCCTTGAGTACCACTCCTTTCACATTTTCTCAGCTCTTCGGGACTCTCTCTTTTTAACATTGCCATCAGATCCTAGCTCTGCCTCATGTACATATGCTTGGATTTCCCATGTTGGCTGCCTTGTTCGGCCAGGACATGTTCCCTTCCTCAGTGCCTGGTATCCATGGACTCAATTACCACAGTCCTCTCTCATCAGTAATTATGCCCTCCACCCCAGCTGCCTGCTCTTAAGTTCCCCTCCTACTTAGCTGGAAATAAAAGTGGAAAAAGGGAAGGTAGCTGTGAATGGGAAGCAAGCATCTGAGTTAAAACATTAGAAATTAGGGCCCAGTGTACACATTAAGAATTTAAGGACCCATGTCCGTTGTATGTATGTGTGTGCCCTTGCTCATATAACCATATTCCAAATTTATGTGCTTGCTAATTTACATGCTTTTTAATGGCAGGTGTTATGTTAACTCATAGATTTGCTCCTAACTAAATGAGTATTTCAGTGTTGGCATGTTTGTTGATAAAGCAGGAGTTGAATATTCAGTCACTATTTATTGAGCATCTATTTTGTGCTGAAAACTGTTATATGCATATCTCAAAGCTACCACATATGTGGGATATATGTACAAACAAATATATACACATTGTATTTTGATTTTGTGTGGTATTCTACTTGTGAAATATCACTATGGGTTATATACCTAAAAGTTGCATAAATGAATGAAGCAGTAACTGATGTATGCAAAGTAGTTGTTTTGATTATTTCTATTAAAGTAGCTATAGTCTTGAGATTATTTGATCTTTTACTTAATACAAATTTGAATGCAAAATTAGTGATTTGATTCAAATGTTTAAGTATAAGTGAATTATTTTCCAGACATTAGTAGTTTTATTGAAGAGCAAAACAATAACAACAGGGATAAAGGTGTGCATACCAGTTAACATAATATATTAGTTTTACAAATATCAGCTTCCATTTTGAGGGTTGATAAAATATAAACAAGGTACTGTGTTGAGTTGTTGTTGACTCAGGTTGATTATGACCATGGGGTTTACTAGTAGTAAAGTAATAAAGCAAACAACATAGCACAGTTATGATAAATTAATCACATTTACAGGATTTAGAGAGGTAATACCCAGTGCATTTGATTTCACATGTTAGAATTAGTTTATGAAAATCTCGTCCCTGGAGGCCCTCTGAATCTTATCTAAAGTACCTCCAGAGTTGAATAAATATTTATGTTAAATATGTAGTGATCATTGTACATTGACAGGCAGGGAGTGCATAGCTTAATACATAAGAGAGATAAATAGGTGTAAGAAAATGTACCATACTCCCAAAATCTCTCCCAAATTCAGACAGTCAACTATTTAAATATTTGAATTAATAAACATCACTGGAAGATTTGAGATTGGTGGGCAGGAACGTTACAGTATCAAGTATATAGCAGTCTATCTATACCTTAGTTTAATTGGATTATTTGTATTACTTTGCTTTGTTCACAACAAATAGCTAACACTTATACTATGGAAAAGTAGACATGAAATTATTGTTATGGCCACTTTTCAGACAAGTAATCTGAGACTCACCTTGCTTATAATTAATTATTTTTAGATACTGTTTGGGAGCCTTAATATTTAGAATTCCTTTTTTCTCATTAGTAGCTATCAAAATTCAGTGAGCAATAATTGGAAACTTATCAAAATTTAGATCCTCAGGTTCACACTTAGTTATTCTGATTCATTATGTCTGGGGTAAGACCGTACCATCACAAGGTATTCCAATGTAGGTTGTCAGAAGACGGCACTTTCAGAAATGTTGCTCTTTACGCAATGGTCTTAAAATATATTTTGATATCATACACCTCAATTTGTAAATATTTTTCAGCATTCACTTCAGTGTATGCATATTTACTTGTGAAATATTTACATATAGCATTATCATCTCATATATTTAATGTCCGTAAAGCTTATCTCCTTTCCATAGAGAATTAAATATAAATATAATTTATAATGTTTTCCCCATGACCCCGTAGTTCAACTTACACAAATCCCACTTTAAAGATAATAAAATGTGCTTCCATTTAATTAAAGCTATAGGAATTTTTTTTTTTGCATTTAGTCTTTAGTCCCCTCCCCCCAAGACACAAATTTTTATTTTGAAAAATGTCACACCTACAGAAGAGCATAATACAGTGAATAGCCCTGTATTTTTCATACAGATTCATCTATTTCATAAGTTGTTAACTTTTGGGGAACTTGCTTTATATCCTGTCTCTATCTGTAGAAATATAATTTCATCTCTAAAGCATATATGGCTTTAGAAAAAGGATTTTCTCCAACATAATTGCAATGCCATTATCATACACTAAGATTTAACATAGATACATCAATATTTTTAAAATACACTCCACAGTAAAACTCCTCCAATTGTCCAAAAAATGTTCCTTATAACTTTTTAAAATGTTATCTTTTTTTCAATCTGGGATTCAGTCAAGGATTATTCATTACATTTGGTTTCCAATCTGTTATATCTCATTTCATCTAAAAATTCCCTTCTACCTTGTTTTGTCTTTTGTGATATTGGTATTTTGGAAAGTCCAGGCCAGTTGTCTTGTAGAGTATTTCATGTTATGGGTTTCTTTGTGTTTTATTTTCTGTACAAAAATTTCTGTGTCTTTATTTCATATTACATATCTTGGAGGTCATGTGATATTAAGACATATAGAACTGGCCTAAATACATTTACAGCTCCATAGTGTTACACTGTATTGATGTATTTTGATTTATCTTATCTTTGTTTCTTCATTATTCAATTCAGACTAAATATTTTAATAAGAATATCACATACTGTGTACTTCTCATTGCAACACATCAGGAGACACAAAGTCCCATTATTGGGGATACTAAGTTTAATCACTTGGTTAAGGTTGTGTCTGCCAGATCTTTGTATTGTAAAGGTTATCTTTTCCCCTTATAACTAATAAATAATGTGGGGGAGTGATAATTTGAGACAATGTAAATAACCTCTTCCCTTACAATCCTTCATTTGACAGTTTTAGTGTCCTTTCAGATTTGCTACCAGTATGAATTATTATGTTGTATAGCATTAAAAATAATTATTTCATACTGATACCTCCTATTCCGATCCTACACCAAAGGGTTCTTCCTCAATTCACCTCATTTTCTCTTCTCTCACATGAAAAACCTGGCTCCCAGCACATCAATTCAGTACCCATTTGCTCTATCATAGCCGTATACACCTTATATTTTCTAAATTACTATATTCTTGCAACTACCAAAAATAAATAGAAAGAGAGAGAGAAGAAAAGGAAAAGGAACTGAAAACTACTAAATAAAACTAAAGCTATCTTTGCAGTTGCTTTTTCCTCCTGGAATCAGTCAGAGAACTATGGCCAAAGCATTCTTTAATTAATTCTTTATTCTGTATAGTTTTGTTGTCAATTTATATAAAGATGGATTCTTTAATTTTTAATTTGAATTCAGTTTTAGCTTTGCTTTTTCAAACTTTCTAAATTTATTTTTGAATTTGTGAAACATATTGTTCAAAACTCAAAGCTATATGAAAAGTTCTACCTAAAGAAATCCCATTCCCATAACTCAACCATCCACCACTTTCTCAATCAACCATATAGATGACCATCATCATTTGATTGTGATGTATCCATACTGTTTATTTTTGCAAAAATGAGTATATATGAATAAATGTATATATACACACATGGTTCTGTTTCATCCTCTATCTTACATAATGATAGAATACTGTATAATTTCTTTTGCACCTTGCTAACTTCACCTAATAATATGTCTAGAATCCTAGTAAAATAGTTAGTGGACATCCTTCTCATAGATTTTTATGACTTTTTGGTACCTCAGGTTTTTTGCTGCACTATTGTTTAAACACAACTAGTCTCCAGTACATAGATCTTTTCATTATTTCTAATAATTTGCTATACAGATATACCCCAGTACATATTGCTATACAAATAATGCCTTTGTATATTTAAGGTATATTTCTACAAGTAGTATTGATGGACAAAATGGTAAATATATATACAATTTTACTGTATATTACAAAAATCCCCTTCTTAGGGGTTGTAACACTCCCATTCCTTTCCAAGGCATCAGCTGATATTTAGTTCAATATACTTAAAATTATAAATGTCTGTGCTGACAGAGATTTTTACTTTTTATATGTGGTAGCACTAAAAGCAGGTACTTGTTATGTAGCCCATAAGCATATTTTGAATAATTGATTTTTGCATTTATTAGTTTAAATTATTAACATTGCAAAAGTGTATCTTTATGCATGTGTAAGTATTAACTACTACAATCTATTTTTAGGTGGTGGGTTCACACAGGCTCTCAGTAATATCTTTTATTTGAATAGTTTAAATTAAAATTCCAAAAATGTATGAGTCATTTTATAATATTTTTGAATATTATAGAGAAAACCATTAATACTCAAATATGTTCTTCAAAAATGCCATTTAAATCTCATCTTAAAATGTACTTCAAAAAAATGATCATCTGAGAAATTTCCCATTAGAAGGAAGTTTAGATTCTGTTTCAATCTCCACTCATGTTTCCCCTCTTGAATGTGACATTGAAGTGTAATATCTCTTCATATTTTGATTAGGTCAGGAAAAGCCCAAGCGTCTCGTCATGGCTCCGTTCTGGGACAGCTACCTCAAAGAGACTTCTGCCTTCAAGATTAGCGGTCTGAGTCACACAAAAGGTACAGGATTTCTGCCTTATATTCTGTCATTCTATATGCTGTCACATTTCAGAGATGATGAAATGTATGTCCTGTTGTCTTAATAAATATTTAATGAAAATTAAATATAGAAGTTAAAAATTTTGACACAAATTTTAGTAAGTTGATAGAAAAACATGGATAGTATAACCTTTACATATAATCATTATATCTTCACTTTTTTTTTCATTCCTTAACACATGAATACAACTTGCAAAAAATTTTATCTCTGAGATTTTGAATGGTTGAATGTCACAGCACTTAATACATAAATGTGTGAGCCAAAGAAGATTTTGGAACATTAAAAATACCTAGTGTGCTAAAGCTGCTCACACTTATGAAAAATAATTCCATCTTGGAAAGCTGACAATGCCCTGAAAATGTATTATAGGATATACATGTATTAGTCATCCCAGTTGCATGTTGATGAATAGGGAAAAAAATTTAAGGCATAAGAAATGAAGTTGCTTAAAAATCTAAAGCTCACAAAATATGAATTTGCTTAAAATATTTTTCATTACAAAAAAAATCATAATTATTGTAAATATGATAAAATACGAATTATCTTAAAAATTAATATGAAAATAATGACTAAAATTGGTAACTACTACCAACATTCCAATATAAGTGGGTTCATGACTTTCTTTTATATTTACTGTCGTCATTTGTATCAGCATCTTGAATCTCATTAATTTATTTCCTTTGATGCTCACAACAACTCCATGGTATAGGTGTTATTATTATCCTTATTGAAGCAAGGAGATAGCAGTTCAGAAAAATTAACTTATACAAAATCAAAACAGTTGTTTACTGGCAAAGCCAAACTACCATATGTCTGATTTCAGCATCTTTGTTTTCTATTTCTTGGCAATATATTAAAAGGAGTATGAACTGCAGTTCACAAAAGAGGAAGTACAGATGGCCAAAGAGTGACTGAAAATATGTTCAAAATCACTAATATTCAAATAGATGTTGTTTTAAATGATAGCCAGCTAAGTTTTCTTTTTCTTTCTTTCTTGTTTCCTATTTCAATGAAACTGTGATGAAATTGGAACAAACACTAATTAGGGGAGTATAAATCACTACATACGTTCTGAAAAGCACTTTGTGTAATGTATTTAAAGAAACAGACAAAATCACCTTTTTGACCCAGTAATTCCAATTCTGGTGAGATCTTTTCAAGCAATAATCAAAAGATGGATTATTTATCCACAGAGATGTTTGATATTGAATTATTTATAACAGCCAAAAATTGGAAACCACCCTAATGCCCAATAACAACTTTGTTATATTTGTAGTAACCATTTGTATGTCTGCTTTTATCTTAATTTTACTTATGCATTAAATATATGAGACATTTTCTTTTTTGTTTTTTCTCATTTCTTCCATTGATTCTACATTTTCAAAGCCTTTCTACATTTGAATCAATTAAAGATTCACCTCTAATTTCTTTTTTTCTTCTCCCTTGTTTAGAATGGGGAAGGAGATATAGGTAGGTAGGCATCTTTTTCATTTGCTTCTTTAATTCATCCAGATTTTGCTTTTTGCTATGTAATTACAATCCAATTTGATCTCCCTTTAATTAGTAAGATTTCTATCTTTTAATTGAATAATAATTATTATTCTGTTGTTATTTATTTTTTTCAATATGACATCCTATATTCAGATCATATATATTATACTCTGTTACATAGATCTGTATTTCAGGTCTTGTTCCAGTGCCATACAATTTAAATCCTACAGGTTTACGTTTTCTTATTTTATTTCTATTTTCTCATTATCATTTAAATCATTTCTTTCCTTTTATAATCTATTTATCCTTCTAGAAGAAAATTTGGAACAACATTTTAACAAGTTCCAAAAAGTCCCAATAAACATTTGATTGAAATTACATTAATCCTAAATTTGGAAAGAACTACATCTTTACAATATTTAATCTTCTTATCCAGGACCACTTACTTCCTCAATATTTTCAAGCATAGTATTTATAAATATTAATGAAGTTCATTTTTGCGTGAAAAGAAAAGTTTCCAGTGGCAGTACTTTTATTTGAGAAATACAAATAATGGGTAAAGGTGGTCGAAAGGTCAATAAATTAATAAAATGGCAGGGAATAATCCACTCTAAACATAGAGTATGGGAATTATGGAAATTATTGTTTCTTTTACCAAAGTCAACAATCTTATTGCATTAATTTATCAAATTTTCATCTTTGTTTACTAATTTTGAACTACTTATGTATTGAAATGGCTTTGCTTATTGTTTATTTCTTTTTTTATTCCTGGTTCTTTATTCTGCAGCAAGTGATTTTTAAGATATTTTCAAATTAAAAGCTAACTAAATAATCCAGTTAGTAATTATATATAATGTAATTACTATGCAACACAGAGACCAACATTTTGTGTTCCATTTGAAAATATGAAAAATAGAAAAATTATAGTTTCTTTTTTAAAATTTTGCTTTGAATATTTTAAGGCAGTGCTGTTTGGTACATAGCTATTTATTTATTTATTTGGCTGCGCTGGGTCTTAGTTGCAGCACTCAGGATCTTCATTGCCATGTGTGGGGTCTTCATTGCTGAATGCGGGATCTTTTGTTGCAGCATGCAAACTCTAAGTTGTGGCATGTGGGATCTAGTTCCCTGACCAGGGATCAAACCCAGGCCCCCTGCATTGGGAGCGCAGAGTTTTAGCCACTGGACCACCAGGGGAGTCCCTAAATGTACTTTTTAAATTATAATTGATATTGTTCTTGCTGTCTTCAAATAGCTTTCAAATTTAATGCAGTCTTCACTGGATTTTTCAACTAGCAGTGGACACCGTCTGTGTAGTGGGTTGACAGTTCAAAATATAGTCCCTGCTGCTCTATATAATAAAATCTTCAAAGGGGTTTGTTTATTTTCAAGACACTTCTTATTTGCTCTGGTATTCTTGCATTGTATAATATTAGTGTTAAGGATGTCCCTGATGATTTGGGGAATATAAACATTAAGGTTACAACAGATATGGGATCTCTGTTTCTTACACTGCTATTGGCATTTTTAAATACTTTGGGATTCATTGACCATGTTGTAAAAATTGCCTCTAGGGAAAATCTCATATACCATATAAAGCATTTGTATTCTTAAAGCTAAGTTTTTCTATATCTACATGCTCTCAGATGAATTGGTTGAGTAGAGCGTTTCAAAACTTGTATCCTCCAGATTGCCATGTAATGTGACAGTGCATTCAGTTCAACTCAGTTAAGTGCTAGGTATTAAAGGGAAATCAGGTGATAGCTGGTAAGATTTAGTATATATTCCTCAAGTGTGAATGCTGGTGCTTCAGTCCATGGTAAGTCTATGCATCATCCCATTCACAACCTGACTTTACCAACATTTTGGTCTGTATATGACAAAAGGGCATGGATAAAACTAATTTCTGCAAATACTCCTCATATTAACTTCTTTCTGAAAGTTTAAGTTCCTTTGCATTTATGAAATCTGTTAATAAAATTGGATGGGTGGGTGGATGGATTGATACATGGATAGATGGATGGATAGATACATACATACATACATACATTGACATTTTTTCACATTGGAAAAAGATGTTCGCGTCCATTTCATTCCTCCAAGGAAACTTATTTTTCTAGAATTTTTCTTCCTTAGAGTGAGTTCCTTACTAGGCTATAGATAGCTAAATACTTCATTTTGTTTTTAGTAGGTTCACTGTTCTTTTCATTATCTTTCTCTCAAAACTGGTGACAGAAACTAGACAGGAGTGAAAAAAAAGGGGTCTTCCTGTCAGCGAAGAATCTTAACCTGCCAGGTTTTCGGTTTGAAGCTCATTCTTGGCTACACATCTGATTAGGTCGAGTAACCAAGAATGAGACAAGAGTATAGGTGAATTGTGATCTCAGAAGCCACCCTTCTACAATGGTGATACATGTGTAAGGGTTGCAGTGTTCTTTTTCTCTTTTACTAGGAAGTAATCAAATGTCACTGAAGTAAAATCAAAATTAGACACTTAAGAAAAAAATCTAAGCTGAAACATTTTCCTGGGTCCTCTGACTGTGATAGTTAAAAAAAATGGGGATGGGGTAGATTAGCATTATTATATATCGTAAGGTAGCGCTATGAAGTAAGGTACTACTTTACAAATCTATATATGTATAAAATTAGACCTAGGACTTTAGGAAGGGAGTCAAGCTGCAAGGATGGGGCATTAGACTTGCAGTGCGAGAATCTATGTTCTGGTTTTGACTGTAATGTGGAAAAGCTGTGTTAGCTTGAGCCAGTTTCTGTACTCTCTAGACCCTGTTTTGGACATCACAAAAAATGAAAGCCAGTTTTACCTAATAGGATTATTTTTGAAGAACAAATGCAGTTGTGCATGTGAAGAAATGTCTAAACACTAAAGTTATATACAAGTATTGGTTATTAGTATTACTTGTATAGGTGAAAATAGGTAAACCCAAAGATGGATTCCTGATTTTCTTCAGTTTTACATGAAACAAGACCTAGCATACTGCTAGTACATGCCAGGAAATATATTTCTGAACAATGAATAAAGAAATAAATAGCAGTTCTTTATCTTCTGAAATCCATTTGATTTTTAGGTGAAAGAGTTGCAAGACAAATTATTTTAATTTTCATCAACTACTCATTGATGAAACAGTCTTATTACCCTGGTGAATACCTTTTCTAGAAAAGAATATCTTGCAGGACAGTAAATATCTATTTCTATATTTATATCTATATTTTAAGAGTATCCACCTTTATGGATATCTATGTTTAAATTATTAAAAAATAATTCAACCTTGTTCTTCCTTTTGATATCCCTAATCCTTTATATATTCTATTCATTCAACATTTTATTTTTAAAAATTCAGGAAATTTAGGTTATTCATATACCATTTTCACAAATTTTGGCATTCCCTTTTATCACCTATATAATAATTTACCTAATAATATTTTAATAGAAAGCAGTGTCACTTTCCATGAGCAGTGGCAATGTATTCCAGGAACTATTTTAAGCACTTTACAAATATTAATTCATTTAGTCTTCACAACAACCCTATGAGATAGATTCCATTAATACCCTTATGTGAGAGATGAGTATACTGAGACATTATAGGAGTTATATGAAAGATCACACCCACAGTATGTGCTGTAGCTTGGACTTGAATTTAGGGCTTGAACTCTTACCCCACTACACAATACTGTTATAAACAGAAGACAGCTATAGGACGTCAATCAGTAAATAATAAAATAAAAATTTCAAATATCTGTCCAAGTTTCACTCAGATATCTTCAATGTCACTGTTGCAAAATAAATGTTTTCCTGGGAAGCAGTCTCTGAGAAGGAGGTTAGCATGCTGGAAGTGTATGAGGATCAACAGCACTGGGGGAAGAAGAGGATGAAGCAAAACTGAACAGAGGGAGGTGGGGACAAAGGTGTCGGCTCACACCCTGGCAAGCACCGAAACTAGGATAGCTCTTCAGAACTGCCCCATTTTGGGATGAGCAGACCAGGATTTTATATCTCCTTTTCTCACCCCAACCCTCCTAGCCCCCACTCCATCAATGCATCATGAAATGTAGTCTTAATACTGGAAAGGAGTTTAACCTTGGTCCGGTGACTTTCTTCAGCTGAAGACAATTCTCCCAGAATACTGTATACTGGCAATAATCTTGATAGCTTTGGGCATGAAGTCATGAAGATATATTACTCTTTTTACTAAAAGCATTATTCACCTTTCCTGATACTTATCTCAAGAATTTCAAATATAAGATATCAGACTCAAGGTTCATTTTATTCATTAAATATACCTAATTGTCCTAGCACCATTTATAGAAAAAGCCATCCTTTCCTTCCTTAAATTGCAGAGACACTTTTCTCCTAAATCCATTGGCAGAATGTATATGTCTCTTTCTGGACTCTATTCGTTTCTAGTTGTCTACTCATATATTTTTGCACCAGTATCATATGTCTCAACTACTACAGCTATATGGCAAGTCTTAATATGTAGTAACATAAATCCTTCAAATTTTTCCTCTTCTTCAAGATTTTCTTAGTTATTCTAGATCCTTTACACTTTCATAATAATTTCAGAATCAGCTAGTTAATTTCCAGACACACAGAGGAACACAGATACACACGCATACCCGTGAGGACTTTTATTTGAATTATTTTGAAACTATACATTGATTTGGGGGCACCTGGCATCTTAGAAATACTGAGCTATTTAGTCTTTCAATCCAAGAACATGGTGTTTCTCCCCATCTGATTTATGCAAATGGTTGTCTGTTTCTTCAAGATTTATTTAAAAGCCCATGTTATCCCTACTGATTTGACATGTCAACATTATCATAAACTACACTGCCATATGAACTTGGATTCTTCCTGGGTTTTCTCTATTATTCCGCTGATCTGTCTTTTAGAGCTCAAACGACACTTTTAGAGAGGCTTTATAATGTGCTTTAATACATATTGAAGCTAGCTCTCTCATATTGCTTTTCCTTTCTAAGATTTTATGGGCTGTTCTTCCCTGTTTATTTATCTGTATGAACTTTATAATAAATTTGATTCCCACCAGAGAAAACCTGATAGAATATTTACTGGGATAATTTTAAGTTTATAATTTAAATTATAACTTTATACCTGTAGGAAGAAATCACATTTCTGTGATATTGAATCTTTGTATCAATGTCATTTTATGTATTTTCACTAGTTCATCAGGTTTGTGCGTTCAAAAACATTTACATTTTATTTTTTAAATGTTTTTTACGTGTGTTCTAATGGACAAATTATGCTTAAAACCACTTTAGATCACCTTTTAAAAGTAGTGATAGTATTAACAATATGTCTCATTCTTTTTGTGATATTAGAGCAACAGAAAATATACAATTTGTCATATAATACAAGCTACCTTTATGACTATTTATACTTAATATTTTATTACTGATTTTAAGTTTAACAGTTCAGTATTATATTTTCTCTTATTGCTTCCTAGATTACAAAAGGCTTTACTTAAAGTAACACTATTCTCTGTTCAAGAGTAGAAAACCTTTAATCCTTTTAATGAGAGAGTAATATTAAAAGCATGCTTATATAATGACTGTCATATCGCTTTAGTACTCTTGATATTCCATGATGTAGTGGTAAAAGGATTAGCACACTATTCAAAACATTTTACACAATGTAAATAATTTCAGTAAGGACTAATTAAATTTTATCTTCAATTTAAAAAAAAAGATTTAGAGCCTTAATTTAGATTGCTGTCCACAGAACAATCACAATGTTAGGGAATCCTACTTCTGGTTAGATAAAGATTCCTGGCAGAAAAGAACATAGGGAAGATACATTTAACCATGTTGCTCTATTTATATTTTTCTTTAAAACATCAGGCCTTTGTTTTTCCACATAATTTTCTATATCTAATTGAAACTAATCAGATATAATTTCAGTTAGTGTCATTTTCATGTAACTTTAAAAAATTTCAGTTTTCTAGTTTAGCTTTATTTAAATATAGATATGTAAGTAGGCAGATAGATAAATGTTAGGTAACATCCCCTTCCTTTGAAAATTAATACCTCTGTTGTCAACATGATGTCATTCAGTTGGCTAATGTAAGAAGTTCATTGGGTTCCAGGAAGCAGAACTTTCAGATCTAACATTACTATTTACATTTGGCTTTTTGTACATTATGTTTTCATCACTTTTGCCCATTTTAAATGATACTAAGTTGTTTTACATCTGGCATTAATTTGTAAAACCTTTCCATATCATCAATTAAAAAACTTTTTAAAATTGAAGTACAGTTGATTTACAATATTGTGTTAGTTTTAGTTGTACCAGCAAAGTGATTCGCTTTTATATATATATATTGCCATTATAGGTTATCATAAGATATTGAATATAGTTCCCTGTGCCCTATAGTATATCCTTGTTGCTTATCTATTTTATGTATAATAGTTTGTATCCATTAATCACATACTACTAATTTATCCTTCCCCTCCTCCCTTTCTTCTTTGGTAACCATAGATTTGTTTTCTATGTTTGTGAGTCTGTTTCTGTTTTGTATATAGATTTGTTTGTATTATTTTTCAGATTCCACATATAAGTGGTATCATATATTTTTCTCTTTCTGACTTCACTGAGTATAATATTCTCTACGTCCATCTATGTTGCTGCAAATGGCAATATTTCTTTCATTTTTATGGCTAATAGTCCATTGCGTGTGTGTGTGTGTGTGTGTGTGTATCACATCTTCTTAAGCCAATCATCTATTGATGGGCACTTGGGTTGTTTCCATGTCTTGGTTATTATAAATAGTGTTGCTATGAACATTGGGGTTCATGTATCTTTTAGAATTAGACTTTCTATCTTTTCCGGATGTATGCCCAGCAGTGGGATTGCTAGATCATATGGAAACTCTATTTTTAGTTTTTAAAGGACCCTCTATACTGTTTTCTATAGTGGCTATACCAATTTACACTCTCACCAACATTGTAGGAGGGTTCCCTTTTCTCCACATCCTCTTCAGCATTTATTATTTGTAGACTTTTTGATGATGGCTATTCTGACCTGGATGAGGTTAATCCTCATGGTTTTGATTTGTATTTCTCTAATAATTGGTGATGTTGAGCATCTTTTCATGTGCCTCTTGGCCATCTGTATGTCTTTTTAGGAGAAATGTCTATTTAGTTGGGTTGGGTTGTTTGTTTTTTCACTATTGAGTTGTATGAACTCTTTGTATATTTTAGGGATTAATGCCTTGTCAGTCACATCATTTGCAAATATTTTCTCCCTTTTCATAGGTTATCTTTTCATTTTTGATGGTTTCCTTTGCAGTGCAAATGCTTTTAGGTTTGATTAGGTACCATTAGTTTAATTTTGCTTTTATTTCTTTTGCCTTGGGAGACTGATCTAAGAAAATATTTCTATGATTTATGTCAGAGAATGTTTTGCCTATGTTCTCTTCAAGGAGTTTTGTGGTGTCATGTCTTATATTTAGGTCTTTAAACCATTTTGAGTTTATTTTTGTATATGATGTAAGGGGGTGTTCTAATTTCATTGATTTACATGTAGCTGTCCAGCTTTTCCAACACCACTTGTTAAAGAGACTGTCTTTCCTCCATTGTTTGTTCTTGCCCCCTTTGTCATAGATAAATTGATCATAGGTGTGTGGGTTGGGATTATTTCTGGGCTCTCTGTTCTATTGATATTACATTCATCTATGTGTCTGTTTTTGTGCGAATACCACATTATTTTGATTACTGTATCTTTGTAGTATAGTCTGAAGTCTGAAGGGTTATGCCTCCAACTTTTTCCTTTCCTCAGGATTGCATTGGCAATTACGGGTCTTTTGTTCTCCCATATAAATTTTAGGATTATTTGTTCTACTAGTTCTGTGAAAAATGTCATGGGTATTTTGATAGGCATCACATTAAATCTATAGGTTACTTTGGGTAGTATGGCCATTTTAGCAATATAAAAAATATGAATTTTTTCAAATGTTTTTTCTTCATCTATTGAGATGATCACATAGTTTTTGTCTTTTCTTTTGCTGATATGGTGTGTCACATTGATTGATTTGCATTTGTCAAACCATCCTTGCAACCCTGAATGAAGCCAGCTTGATCATGGTGTATGATCCTTTTTATGTATTGTTGGGTTCATTTTGCTAATATTTTGTTGAGGATTTTTATATCTATATTCATCAAAGATATTGGCCTATAATTTTCTTTTTTTCTAGTGTCTTTGCCTGGTTTTGATATCAGGCTGATGGTGGTTTCATAGAATAAATTTGGGAGTGTTCCCTCCTACTCAATTTAAAAAACATTTTTAATATGTCCCTGAGAGATATTTCTTTCAATCTATTATTTGTTTATTGTGTTTGATTATAGGATGTTTTCCATAAGGTTTTTTGCCATTTTATGATTAAATAGTACTGTCTTTTATATTCCCTGGGTCACCTGTCTTGGTTAGAAAGATTTTCCCCTTCAAACATTGTGAAAATAGACTACTAAATTTTTTTTCAAAGACTTGTAGAGTTTAAAAAAATATATTTAAATACATAATTCATCTGGAATTTATCTTTGTATTATATTTGGTGTGCAAAATTTCCTATTTGTTTTTCATGTAGCTAGATATCAAATTGTGATTGTATCATCTGTGAAGTAAACCAGCCCTTTCCCACTGAATGGAAACACCATTAATATATAAATTGTATATTATATATTAATTATTAAAATTAATATACATCAGTAATTTATAAGTTAATTTATATGAAGCTATATTATCATGATTATAATATAGTGATGCATATTTGAGTATATTAACTCTTTAATATATTCAGTATTATAGCATATTAATTAATTGATGCATACATTAAAAGATAGCATATTCATAAATACATACTTTAAGATTTCTTCATGGTCGTTCTATATGTTGTTTCATTAATTACTTTAGCTATAACTAGCCAATACCTTTTTAAAAATTGTGGTTTTTATGCTATTGTGTTTATATCTAATATGGGTAGTCCCTTTCTCTATTCTCAACATAACACAATAGAAGCCAAGGATATAAATTATCGATTTTGATGTTGCTTAAAAAATAGGCCATCATCAGCATAGGGTATTTGGGAAGTAAGAACAAAATTCTGTCACTGACTGTATTAATCCATCCTAAAACAGTAGTTCTTACAGTTTTATATATGTCTTTTCATATGTCATTTTATTTTTCTTCTTATATTATCTGTCTATAATATTTAAATGGTGACACTTATTCACCTTAAATGCTTGTTTTCACATAATGGTTTCACAAAATTCTCAAGAGAGGATTTCATATTTACAACTCAGTTTGATTATTGCCAGTGAATGAAAGCCAAAATCCTTCTCCAGAATGAAAATATACAATTTTTCTTCTTTTTATGTTGTTATATTTTTATATAAAATATTATGCATAATCCTTAAAATGAGAAAGTATATCTTTAAGCAATATGAGTTATACCAGTGATGATTCAACAAGACAATATTCTAATTCAACATTAATCCAGATAATAAATGTGAAGCTAAAACTCTGTCTCATAGCATTTTATGCATGTAGAGGGATATACAAATTTATAGGATAATAATTTTGCTTTTATTGTTGTTGCTACTGTTTTCACTATTAATATTGATGTTATTCTAATTTTGGAATCCTTACTATAATCAATAGAAGTTACATGCTCAAAGGATTTGTATTTTAGAATTTAATAGTTTTAAAGACAACAACCATGTTTTCTCACTTATTACTCACTGGATATTTAGTGAAGTATGCAACATCAGTATCTTAAAAGAATATGTAAATAATGTCTTGCCAGTTAAAATCCATTTCGTCCAGAAATAAAAGCTGCTACATTTAAAACAGATTTTTACTAATTTGACTTCAGAAAATAAAATGAGTATCTCCAGAAGAGAAATAGACCAAGTTGAATGAAAAATTAGTACATCTTTAGATATCTCTGTATAAACAAAATTCCACTATCATAAATACCATTTAAGAGAAACATGTTTCAGAGACAGTTTCTTTGTAATAAAATATTTTAATGACCCAGTAAAATGGTTCATAGAAATAGTGTTTTGCTGATGTGGTTACAATGAACTCTACTCTGCCACCAATTAATATAACCTTAGGCAAAAAACGTCTTCTAGACCTTTTAAGTTTTCTCATTTAAAAAATCTGTCAGTTGGCATTTGCATGTTCTGCTCAGCAATGTTTAAATGTTTAGCATTGGAAAAGAGCACTGATCATACTCATAGCAACAATGAAAAGACCGGAAAACTGAAAGGTCATAATTAAAAAAAAAAAAACTCAGAGTTAAAGTCATAGAGAAATCAGTCGGCCCAAAATCTGAACAAGGACTGGGTGCCTGCAGAGAAATACTAGATGCAAGTAGTTTTATCTGTGGGTAAAGCTACAGTGGCACACTTGCAAGAACAGTTCAGCTAAGAAGTTTGGAGAATTGGGACACTGAATGTGCACTGATGAAGGAGTAGAAAGATCCCAAGGGCTTAAGATAGAGGGACAGTGGCACCCTCTTAGAAGATTAACCCCTGAAAACCGCACTGGCACTCCAGACAAGACTGGAGAAACTTTTGAAAAATTATCCTTCATGGTACAGACTTAGAGGAGAGGCCTGCAGCTTCTCTGAGAAAGGCATGAATGTATTCCTGGACCTTCTTTCTTATATTCCTATGGAAAAAAAGCCTTACCTTACATGGTGAAGAATGATAAATATTGTAGCCCTTAAGGCACAAGTAAAAACCCATTTCAGCTAGAGGAAGGACAGAAAAAATAAACTTCTAATCTTAGGAAGGAGCAGGAATTTATGTGAGATGTAGAACAACAGCTAGCAGAGGAACAATAAAACCAAGAAAATCATATCCCAAAGACCGAGGGATATGGTGCCTGCATAAGAATCAAGCTTAATCAGAACCACAGAGAACACTGGCCTCACCTCTTCCACTACAGGGTTAACAAGCATTAAGTTACAAGTAACACTGAACAAGTGGCAAGAGGCAGACCCTATATGAGGTACAGTGCAAAGGAAAGACCTAAGGGTGAAGGTGGAACAGACATAAAGAAAAATGGCAAACTAGCCCCTACATTAAACAAAATTGTATCACACTCAACTAAAAAATTATGAGACATGCAAATGACAAGGGGAAAATAACACACTTCTCAAGAAAAAGTCAATTATTAAAAACTGTGAAACACACAGATGTTCAAACCATCTAATAAGATATTCAAATTACTATGTCTAATATGTTTCAGCTTTGAATGGGAAAGACGGACAAGGTGACAGATTGGATTAATATCAGCAGCAGAATGGAAATTATAAAAAAAGAATAAATAATGCTGGAATTGAAAATACAGAAAAATTCATAAATAATGCCTTGATGGATTCATTGGCAGATTTGGCACAGCTAAGGAAAGAATCCATGATTTTCAACTTAGGTCAATAGAAATTACGCTAACTTAAAGAGAAAATAAGACAGGAAAAAAGAGAACATTAAAGAGTTGTGGAACAATAACTGACAGCTTGACACACTTATAATTGTAATTCGAGAAGGCAGAGAGATTCTAAGAATACCACAGATGAAAAGAAGAAATATTTGAAAAGATAACACAGTTTTTTCCAACCTAGGCAAATCATATTTAAACTGCTGAAAACAAGCAACAAAAAGAAAATCTTGAAGATAGCCAGATTTTCTTTTTTAAAACAGACACATTGCATACAGAAGAATAAAGATTTCTGTTGTGCAGATGTCCAGAACAGACTTGAGGACACGGGGTGGGGGGAGGGAGGGCGCGAAGGGGAAGTTAGGGTGAAGTGAGAGAGTAGCATTGACATATATACACTACCAAATGTAAAATAGATAGCTTATGGGAAGTTCCTGCATAACATAGGCAGATAAACTTGATGATGGGGGTGATGACTTAGAGGTCCAGGATAGGGAGGGTGGGAGGGAGACATGGGAGGGTGGGGATATGGAGATATATGTATAAATACAGCTGATTCACTTTGGTGTACCTCAAAAACTGGCACAACAGTGTAAAGCAATTATATCCAATGAATAGCTTTAAAAAAAAAGATTTCTGTTCATAAGTCATGCAATCTAGATGATAATGGAGTGACATCTTTCGTGATTAAAGAAAAAAATACTATCAATCCATAATTCTGTATCCAGGAAAAATATTTTTTTAAAATATAGAATTATAGACTTCTTCAAGTCAATATACAAAAACCAATTGTATTTCTATATACTAGCAATGGATAATTGGAGTTTGACATTAAAAACATCATTTACATTAACAACAAAAACCCTGCAATTATTAGGTAAAAATCTAATATATTATGTACAAGAACTGTATACTGAACAGTAGAAAACAATGATGAAAGAAATCTAACAAACCTAAATCAATAGATATGTTCATTGATTGAAGACAAGTCATTGTTAAATCCAGTGCATTTCCAATCTATTTCTCATCAGACTTTTTTGTAGATATTGACAAGTACATTGTAAAATATACATGAAAAGACAAAAGAACTAGAATTTCTAAAAACATTTGAGAAGGAAGGACAAAATTAGAAGAATTATACTCACAGATTTTAAGATATACCTAAAAACTACCTTAATTTGTATTGGCTAAACAGGCATAGAGATCAAACGAACAGAAGAGAAAACTCAGATTTAGATTCAAACAAATATAGTCAAGTGAATATTATGGGGTCTGAAGAAATACTAAATACATAATTGGCACAAGCAAGGTCCACTGATGGAGGAACAAATTAGAAGGTGAACATTCAAAGAAAAAGGAAATATTTGCACCACCTCAAAGTGGTTCCACAACGTATTTATTAAATATAAAGGGGAAATACTAACTCTACATTGGAGAACCTGGCAGATAACTACCTTAACTAAATAATAAGGATTAATATGATATTAATAATAAAGTAATAAAATATAGCAATATTGTGTATCCCCTGATTATTGGACACTGAGGAGGGAAAGTAATCTCTCTGGTATTTTTCCCTCGAATATATATCCTCAATCTTATCATGAGAAAACATCAGAGAAACTCAAAGTAAGGGGTATTCTATAAAATAACTTAGTACTCTTCAAAAGTGTCAAGGGTTATAAAAGACATGGGAAGTCTGAGTCACAAATTGAAGGAGACTCAGGGGACATGGAATCTAAATGTAACGAGGAATCTAAGACTGCATCCTACCATATAAAATAACACTAGTGAAATAATTGATGTTATTGGAATTAAGTAGGTAGGTTAGTTAATCATATAGTATCAGTGTTACTTTCTTAGCTTTAATAATAGTGCATTTCTGAGTAAAATTTTTTAAAAGTCTGTTGGATATTATCATCTCTGGAATTATTCCAAACACCAAAGATTTTTGATTTTTATTATGAAAAATCTATAGCACGTTTTATAACTTCTGTAAAACTATGTGAGTCTTTCTTTGTGTTAGGTAAATTTGGAACGATAATGTGATGATAAATTGAGTTTGGTTGCTAGTGTACAAAAAGTAGAACAAGGGGAATTCCAAGGCTAGACAGCTATTTTAATTCCTAAAAGAATTGTTGACATATCATTAAAATCATGTAGAATATTTACAATAAAAAGAAACAATAGTAATAACAGCATGGATAGATTAAGAGCGACTTCTAACACATATTACACTGGTGTGGCAGAAACCAGACATAGTTATAGCTGTTAGGAAAGAGTGAAATTGGAAATTTGGAAAAATCTTACATTAAGCAATACAGAAAATTTAACTGTCTTCCACACTTGGAGAAGCTATTTTTCCATGCTCGCTATTATTTATCCCCTCAAGCACTAGACTCAGTTCTATATGTTTGCCAGTGTCTTGCTAGCTATCCAGATTTCCAGGGACTTAACCTCCTGACTCTATTGTCTCTGCTGGGTTCTTTAGTAGGTGGCCCCAAACCAGTAAGGTCAGCTACATGTTATATTTGACCTATGATGAATGATTTCCTGCATCTCTAAATACTGTCCTTGAATTTCTGTCTCCATGGACTACCTGCCCATTGGAACATCACCATTTATACCTAGATTATAACATGTTGTCTGTTGCTTTATCCTTCACGTAAGTTTAATCTTCTGTATTGCTGCTGAGAGCAGGACTTCAATCAGAGACTGGTAGTTCTAAGCAGTGGAACTAGGGGCTCAAACAGGGAAAAACTTTCTAATTTTGTTTCATGAAGGAACTGAGTACCATAAGAAATAGGAACTCCTCATCAGATGGTGGGTCCAAATGATTGCTGAGGGGCCATCTCACAGAGACATCTTACAATATGTTTCTACACTCACTAGGAGGTTATACATGAGGACCATTAAATTAGAACTCAAAGATTCTATCGTTGTATGTTAGTGACGATAATAAAAAAGTGATCTATATAGGTTTATTTGCTTTAGAACAATTACGCTAATTTCAATGCTAAGTTTAAAATATTTTCTCTTTCTTAAAAAAATGGAAACTTTTTTCCTTAGGTGCTAGAAAAGGCATAAAAAAGAAAAATTTAGAATAAAAGTGCTCACAAGTAAAATGAAAGGTCAGTTATATACTTTTCTGCTAGTTTTGGAATACAACAGGATATTAGAGAGTGAAATTTTATTTTGTAAATAGAATATACTCTTTCACATTTTATTGGTCTAATAATGTTTTTATTATGTTGGGATCAAGTATCAAGTGCCTGTCTTGGGGGAAACATAATAAAACATGCTTAAAATTGGGCATTTATCCACATGTATGAGATAGAGAAGAACTCAGGTAAGAATATTGAAGATCACTGGCATAGAATCCATGGGTATGGAAAAACATCGAATGCATTAGCTTCCATGCAAGAGCCTCAAGAGATGTGGAGAGAGAGTAACAGTGGTGACAGCTTTAGCATATTTGGGTCACTTTTGAGAAACAATGCAGTTTTGTAGACTTCACATTTTTGTTTTGATTCTTAGACTCTGATAAGTGAGAACATGTTTTAAGCCATGCTTTATGACCTGTTTGGTGCATTCTAAAAAACAGAATTCCTGCTTTATGCTACATAAATATGAAATTTCTCATTATGTTTGTTTCTTTTGTATGAAAAAATATAATATCAGATTCCAATTCCATGGTAGGTATTATATTGTCAGTGAAGTTAATTAAAATCTTCTATCACTTCAAACCTGTATTTAATTTAAAGCAAAATTCCAGAAATAACCAAATATGTTGGATAAGAAGAGCTTAAAATGAAAATCAATATGCATCTGTCAAATGTAATCAGAGCTCTATCTGATATGTCAGAAATCCAATGACACCTGAACTGAAATTGTTATTTTTTTCTTCTTCTTCTTTTAGCTGACACCCCTATTTATTTTTAAGTCTAAAAGGAAAATCAAATGGATATAAGTTGTCATGGTCTCCATGTGTAGGAAATAAGTAAACAATCGAAACTCTACTGTCACCAGCTCTGTGGGCAAGTTAAAATTTAATCTTACAAAAAGATTGGATTTCTATTTTTTCCAGTTATCTCCTAAAAGGAATATGATGAATGCATCTTAGGAAAACATCCATTCTAAGATTTCCCTGTTTTGACTAGGCACAACCGTTCATTACCTTTTGTCACTTGTATTCTTCCTGACTTCTTGTAGCTCTAATGGATTTCCATTCCTATACCAAGTGGGCATGTTCCGAAATCCTTAACCCCTCGGTAACAGTAGAAGACGGCATCTTTGAGTATTATTTATCTTATCACGTATAAATGATGCTGTGATCTTTATCAAAACTTCTTATCAGGAAGAAACTGATAGGAGGAAAATGCAGATACTGAGACATTTATCTTACAGACAAGCACTCAATTCCTGAGTATGTTAGCAAACAACATTTGGCATTAGTTTGTTATTTGTGAGACCTGAGTTTTGAGAATACTAAGCTTATATATAGCAAAGTATATGCCTATGTTTAGGTAGTTAGAGAATGTTGAATAATTGGTGGATTATTTTCAAGCCATTAGCAAATCCTTATATATAATATATATATTTGCAAAGTTATCCATTCTTTTCCACCTCTAAAGTCTCATCCCCATAGTGCAAGTGTGAGATCTTACCACCACCATCTTTCTTTCATCAGAAAGTATATTAGTATATATTTATCCTTTTTTATATCTGTTACCCTATGAGCACCTGTTCTTCTGGGTCATCCCTCATTCTCAACATTCATATCCCCAGTGGCAGTGTACATCCACTCTTTTTTTTAACCACAGCTTTCACTCCTTTTCAAATCCTAAAACTTTACCACACCATCTTCTAGAATTTGTGATCTATCGTAAGGAAAATACCCTCTATCCTAAACCTGCTTAGCCTGCTTACCCTACCTTGCTCGTTCCCATGAAAACCACAAGAAAGGCTCTTGGCCATTCCCCCACCCCGTGACTAATTTTAATGATTTCCCATGTGGCCCTGCATGGCATGCTATGCCTCCTGTTCTGAGGGATATGTGAGTATAGAACTTCTTCCTTCCTGACAGATATTTCTGTGTCTGTATGTCTCTCCATACCTGATTAAAACATCCTGAGTACATTTTAAAACATAAGGTATATATTGATATGTTTCATTCAAATTAGTTAAACAGTGATACCTGTGGAAAGCAATAAGTTGCATATGCATATTGAATTACCATTTTAAACGACTAAGAAAATTATATGAAGGGATAGACTCAAAAACACTGTGTTAGAATCCTAAAATATGTTCAAGTAACCCATGGCAACATTCCTACAGATAATCTAAGACATTAGAAAAATTAGGCAGTTTTATGAACAACTATAAACACATAAATTCAACAACTTAGGAGAAATTGATCCATTTCTAGTAAATTCCAAATTACCAAAATCCACCAAAGATGAAATAGATAACGTGAGTAGTCCTCTATTAAAGAAATTGAATTAATAATTGAGAAACTTCCAAGACGAAATCTTTAGGCCCAAATGGCATCACTGGCAATTCTACCAAACATTTAAAGAAGGATTAACATCATTCTTTCTCAAATTATTCCAAGACAGAGAAGAGGAAGAAACACTTTCCAGCTTATTCTATGAGAACAGCATTACCCTGATACAAAAATCAGAAACACATTACAATTAAAGAAAGCTACAAACTAATACTGTTCATGAAATTGACACAAAAATCTTCAACAAAGTATTAATAAATTGAGCCCATCAAAATATACAACAAAAAATATACCCATGAGCAGATGGCATTTATTCCAAATGTAAAGCCTGGTTCAGCATTTGAAATGTCATTAATGTAACCTACCCTGTAAAAAGACTAAAGGAAAAAAAATCACAGGTCAGTCAAAATAGAAAAAGCTTTAAAATAAAAATAATATCAATTTCTTATAAAACTCTTTACAACCTACGAATAAAAGGGAACTTCATCAACCTGATAAAGAGCTTACATGATAAAACTACAGCTAACATCACCTTTAATTATGAAACATTGAATACTTTCTCTCTAAAATAGGGAGCAAGACAAGGATGTCACTCAGCAATTATTTATCAAACTGTTGGAAGTCTCAGTCAATGCAATAAGGCAAGCAAAGAAAATGAAAGGCAAATAGAATGAAAGAAAGAAATGAACTGTCCTTATTTTCATATCACATGATTATCTACCAGAAAATTCCCAAGGAATCAAAAAAAAAAAAAAGCTTGTAGAAGTATTAAGGGAATTCAGCAAGGTCATGGTGAATAAGAAGAACACACACACAATGAAAATGTGGAAACTGAAATTTAAAATCTGATGTTGTTTATAATCTCTCCAAATAAGTAAATTACCTAAAAGTAAATCTAACAAAGCATGTTCAGGATTTGTATGCTTAAAATGACAGAATCAAATAACTGGAAAGATACACTCTGTTCATGAATTGGAAGACTCAATATAGTAAAGATGTCAGTTCTATCCAACTTGATTTATAGGTTTAATGCAATTGCGATCAAGATACTCATATCTTATGCAAAAACTGACAAAATGCTAAGCAAATAGTTCTTGCTTTTAACCAATAAAAATTCAATAAGAGGAAAAATTAATAAATTGGACATCAAACTAAACTATTTTGATCCATAAAAGCCCATGAGAAGACGATAAAGTGGAAAGCTATAAATTGGGAGAAAGTGTTTGCAATCCACATATGTGACAATGGGTTAGTATCTAGAATATATAAAACATATTGAAAACTCACTAATAAAAATACAATTTTTAGAAAATGGGCAAAGAATACAAATAGGCATTTCACCAGAGAAATTATACTGATGGTTAATAAGCACATGAAAAGATGTTCAACATCATTAGTCTTTAGAGAAATGCAAAATAAAAACATGAGATTTCACTGCAAACCTATCAGAATGGCTAAAATAAAAAATAGTGACAACATCAAATGTTAGGAAGGATGTAGAGAAACTGGACCACTCATACGTTGCTGGTGGGAATGTAAAAGGGTACAGCCATTCTGGAAAACTGGTTGTTTCTTATCAAAGTAAACATGCAATTACCCTACCATCCAACAATTATACTCATGGGAATTTAGCCCAGAAAAGTAAAAATTTATGTCACACAAAAATATGTGTATGAATGTTCATAACAGATTTGTTTGTACTAGCCAAAATCTGAAAACAACCTAGATGCCCTTCAAAGGGTGAATGGTTAAACAAACAGTGTTATATCTATACCACCAAGTAGTATTCAGCAATAGAAAGGAATAAAGCACTGATAAGTATAATTCAATTGAATATCCAGGCAATTATTCTGAGTGAAAAAGCCAATCCCCCAAATTTATGTACTGTATGACTCCATTCATAGAATATTTTCAACGTGACAAAATTATAGAAATGGAGAATAGTGGTATTCAGGGTTAGGGTAGGCAGGGAGGTAGGGATGTCTATAAAAGGTCAACCAAAGGGATCCTTGTGGTAATGAAACTTCTGTATCTTCACTATTTCAGTGTAAGTATTTTGGATTTTGTATTGCATTATAGCTTTACAAGATGTTACCATGGGAGATAACTGGGTAAAGGGTACTTTTATTTCTTACAACTGCATGTTTATAATTATCTCAAATATTTTATAGTGGATAAGGATTATATCATATTATAATAAGAGAATAATCAGAAGGATAATGATATACACTGTGTTTGGTTTCTATAATATTTACTTTTTAAACGATAAAATATGCATCATTTGTGATTGTTAATCAGAGCTAAATAAGCATTTAGAAAAGAGACATGTATGGTTTTTTCCTTATGAGAGATAATTGCTATGTCTCATGTTGATTTTAGTTAACATGTATCATGTAATTTGGCAATGAATAATAAAAATATTATTTGCAGAAATAGTATGTTTTTTCAAATTAAATGTTGCTACTTGTGAATTGGAAAATGTTTTCAAGAACTCAGTGTTTAGAGGCATTTAATGTGTGCTACTGCCTGACATAAAACATGCCCAGGTCTCCAGGTAATTGTCATGAATGTTTATTAAATTATGTTGGCAGCTGAGCATAATTTCATGTTTTTTGTAAAATTTCCATTCCTATTATGTCAAATGACCAATTTTCCACACAAATGAGCTCAGGTTCCAATCAGACAGATTTGTAATTACGATTTTTAGCATAAAGCAGGTAGATTTCTAAGCTAGTCAGTAAAGCTACTGCTTTTATTGTAAAACAAAACGCTGTAGCTTTTGTTATGCAAAGATGCCTGGATGCCTGCCCTTTAGAAAAATCTCTATAACCTGAAATTTAGACCTACTTCTACCACTAAAATATTTCTATGAAGAGAATGAAAATCAAACTTATTAAAATACTTTATAAGGTCTGGGCTTGTAAAATGGAACCTAAGGCGCACAGGACCATTTCTCTTTTCTGTCATTTTATACAAGTTTCTTAGCTTCAGAAATACAGATAAATATTGTAACAAAGAGGACTAATATCTTCTTAGGATTTATAGAATTGGGGGTTTTTACAACAGGTAGAGTAGTTGATGGATGTACAGATGGATAGATAGAAAGGAAGATAGAGAAATAAGTAAATTGTGAGTGAATGGTGAACTTTTTTGATGAGTGAAATTTCCTACAGTGAAATGAAACCTGATGACTGCTACTGGCATTCAGCATTTCCTCCCCTTGTCTCATCTGATATTCTTTCTTCCTGTTTCAATTAAGAATATAGAGTCAAATCAGAGTCTAACTGTCTGGTTCTTCCATTACATCGACCAGCCTAATTTTATTTTCATCCATGTGCCTTGCCTCTCCTCCCATTACACTGGAAAAGCTCTCTGTTCTTACAGCCAGCCCTCTACTTGCTCACTGAATCCCACGCCTGCTCAACTATGTGGAGCTCTCCAGCTCTTCCCTCTGTCTTCTCCGTAATAATTCTTGTAGGATTATGCCCATCAACATAACACGCATGCAATTATATCTCTTAACATTAAAAGACATGCCTCTCTTTACCCCTTATCCTGCCAAGTACCATCCCATTTCTCTGATCCCTCTTTATGGCAAAACAACTTGAAAGGTTGTCTATACTTGTGGCCCTCATTTCTTATACCATTATCTTCTTTTTTTTAATTGAGGTATAGTTGATTTACAATGTTGTGTTAGTTTCAGGAGTACAACAAAGTGATTCAGATATGAATATATATATATATTTTCATTTATATATATATTCTTTTTCAGATAATTTTCACTTATAGATTATTGCAAAGGCTAATCTTGCTTTATTTCCCCATCAGTCTACAGATGATTCTGCTCTTTTGAAGTTTATCAGTAACATAATATTGCCAGACCTCATCATCTATGTGCATCCTCATCTTGCTCAACCCATGAACTCTACTTGACACAGTTGATCTCTCACCATTTTGGATGTCTACAAGGCTTCTCAGATTTCCTTAGCTGCTCTGCTCAAGTGGCACCTAACAGAAAGGCCTTCCTGGACCACCCTATAATAATATCCACATCACTCTCTAACTCTTTATTGTTTTACTTAACAACACCATACATATAATACATTTTATTTATCGTTTGACTTCTCACCCCCCAACACATTCTGGAATACATGACCCAGAAAAGCAAGGAATTTATTTTCTTCACTATTTTATCCCCTATTACAATGCATGGCACAGAGCATTTTCTGAATGAATAAGTGAAAGAATAAGATAGTGTAGAATCAATGTATAATGTGCAAAATGGGATTATCTGGATGGAACTGAAGTAGTACCTTTGCCATAGCAAAATCTTGATATGCTTATTATATCCCTTTATATACATATACATATACACATATATATGTGCTTCCTTTTTCATATGAGGAAAATCTCACTTGGAAATTTAAATAATTTTCCCAGTTTCCCCAAAATAATGAATATCACAGCATAGATTTAAACTTGTAAATCTCAAATGCTTTACATTATATCATAGAGTATTCCTGCAGGTGAAGAGAGAGATTTTATACACACACACACACATACAGCTTAGCAGTGCAGAGAACAAGGAAGACATAGTAATTGATCAATCAGGGATATTATTTTAATTGAAATTAAAATTAGTTATTTTCCAAGAAAATATTCAATCTCCTGACATTAATTTTTAAAACTTTAGTTATCTTTTCTATTTATAAGGAAAAATGTTATCAGAGAATATTATGACTGAAGGCACGTTAAAATATTCTAATACTCATGTAAACTGCAAAACCCATCTCTCTGTCACCGCTGTCAGTGGTTATTCAGCATGTGCTTGAAGGCCTTCAATAACAGAAAACTCTGTCCTTTACTGTGTCTCTGGTCAAAAGGCTCTGATAGTGGATTTTTCACTCATTTTAAGTCAGCAATGAAATGTTTACATTGGAATCAGTTTTTTCTTTAAGTCTTATTTTGTTTTTTGTTTTTCTTTTTTTTGCTAATGTATTCTTAGATTTTTTAAAAAAACAAACATAAAACTTTAACTTACAAGTGTTTAGTTCATGGTGTAAAACTTACCTTAGCAATCATATTTGTGTTGAGTAACCCCCAAAATCTGTTTGAAAAACATTGTATGTCTCAAACTGAACATTTTTCCTAAGAAGCCTGGATTTGTATCTATTCCCCAATGACCTATATGAGTAAATGTCACCTTCTACTTAGTGCTCACTTTTTGTACACTAGTCCTTTTAATGGTGTCTTCTTTGGACAAGTTATTTCTTAAATCTCCGACATTAGCTAGCTACATGAAAAATAGAGGTGAAGCAGCAACAGTCTGTAATCTTTCATGAAGGAAATTCCATGCCTGAAATGCCCTTCTTGCTCTTCAGTAGATGCCCCCATTCAATACATGTACCTCAGTCAAAGAGGTACCGGTAGGAAGGAAGTAATGCTTCGTCCCTAGCTATTCCATGATCATAGCAGCCAAATGGCAATGAGTCAAATTTCTCTATCTGACCTATGTTTTGAGAGCCTGTAATTAGAAATTCTCTAAGCAAGTTCAGTGGCATCTCATGCCTCAGCCTCTGAGATAACATAGAAGGAAAGATAATTTCACGTATTAGTTTGCTAGGGCTGCAGTAACAAAATACCGGTCTGGGTGGATTAAACAAAATAATTTTTTCACAGTTCTGAAGGCTGGAAGTTCAAAATCAAGGGACCAGGATATTTGATTTCTTCTGAGGTATCTCTACATGGCTTGTAGATGACTGCCTTCTCATGGTGCCCTCACATAGCCTTTCTGTTGTGTGAGAGCATCCTTGGTGTGTGTCTATGTGTCAAGTTTTCCCTTTTTTATAAGGACATCAGTCAGACTGGATTAGAGCCCACCCTACCAGTCTTATTTTAACTTAACCACCTCTTTAAAGGCCCCATCTTCAAATACAGTCACATTTGAGATACTTCAACAGTTAGGACTTCAACATATGAGAGGTGGGAGGGGGACATAATTCAGCCTATAATACCTCTGAAGAACCAATGAAAGGACTCGTCTCCAAACTACCATGTTAATAATTCTATTTTTTAGTATAATTTAAAGGTTATTAAATCATTTATTGAAAATATAAAGTATTCAAGTAGAAAGTACACATTTCACGTGTGAAAGTGGTTGATGAAAAGTCATGTTCTTGATGACTTGATGTTTTAAAAATAAAAACTTGCATTCTTATTTAAAATAAACCACTATAACAGCAACATGGAGGGACCTAGAGATTCTCATACTAAGTGAAGTAAATCAGACAAAGACAAATATTATGTGATATCGCTTATGTGTGGAATCTAAAAAAAGTAGTACAAATGAACCTATTTACAAAACAGAAGGAGACTCACAGACATAGAAAACAAACTTATGGTTACCAAAGAGGAAGATGGGGGAAGGATAAATTGGTAGCAGGGTATTATTAGATGCACACTACCATATAGTAAATAGATAAACAACAAGGTCCTACTGTATAGCATAGGGAACTATATTCAATATCTTATAAAAAACTAATGGAATAGAACAAAAAAAAAGAATATAGGTATATATATATATATATACATATATATGTCTAACTGAATCACTTTTCTATACACCTGATACTAACACAATATTGTAAATCAACTATACTTCAATTTAAAAAACCAAATAGACATTTGACAAAAGTATTAAATTATTAATTAATTAAAATAAACCACTATAACAAAAATAATAGAATCACTTAGGGTACTAGTATATTTAAGTATCTCTTTGATTTCCTGGCATGGGCTATTTCTAATTCCATGCTAAATATTAAAAATTATGCTGTTGGGAGTAGTAGTGTAATACCACTAAAGTGATTAGAAATTAATCTCCCAAGATGAAATACTTTCATCACTAAAATGAGGATTATGTTCACTTTATGCTCTTGAGAAGATTTTCTTTTAAGAAGGCAAGTAACCTCATAACCATTAAAACATTGTACAATTTCTATACTTCAAATTGGAGATCAGTGCATAAATATTTCTATTATCTTTAATCAAAAGAGCAGCCAAAGTAGCAGTATTAAAATACACTGAATAAAATTTGAATGCTAAGTGCAACTAGGCCATAGCAGACTTCAAAAGCAAAGCAACAGTAATAATAATATGATTGCTACTCTTTTTTAATATTTCTCAGATGCTAAACATGATGTATTATCAGGATTTCAAAAATTCTATAAATAATGTATACTTCTCTCATAAAATATGTAAGTACATAACATTAATTATGTAAAATAAAATGTGCATATTTCCCCCCAGATGCTTATTAGGATTTTGAACCTCCAGAATGGTAACTGTAATAGAAAAAAGTAAATATATCTGTAGTTAGTTTGTGTAGTTACTATATGGAACTGGAGTAAAACGGGAAAAGATAAGCTTAGAAAATGTTTTGAGTTTAGAATATGTTTTGATTATTTAACCTAATGGATGTAGTAATCATCATACTAGCTAGATTTCCTAGTCAGAAGATATAAACAACTGATGTGGTTTCTCCCAGCTTCCTGCTAAACACATATGAAGATGCTGAAATGAGCCTCTAGCAACACTGAAAACTAAGACAGGCTGAAAACCTATTCCAAGAACCTAGAAGCACCTAATATAATGCTCAAATAAAAAAAATAAAGGCCATATCCTTACTCTTGAATAGATCATGAATGGACAATAATGTCAGTTATCCCTAAAGTATAAATGTAGGGTGATCCCATTAAAAGTACTGTTTGCCAGGCCATCCCCTTCTTGAAGCTAACTGTTTATTCCAAATTTAGAAAAATTCTTTTGAAAAATGAGCTGGAGGAGGAGGCGCAGTTAGTCCTAGTAGGAAATAAAGCATCTATAATTAAAACAATGTGGTACTTACATATGAAGAGAAATCTAGGGACTCCAGAAAAAGACCAAAGTAGATATGGAAATACCATGTAGGTGGCATTTCAAATCATTGAGCTTTTAAATAAGTGGTTTTTGGATAACTAGTCTCATATAGAAAATCAACAACATTGGATACATTCTTCATTCCGTACATATGAACAGATTACAAATGGATTGAATATTTAACTATAAGGATGAAAACAGATATTAGAAGAAAATATGGGTAAGATTCTTTATAAGATAGAAGTGAGGACGGCTTTCCTGTCTCTATTCAAAGTATTACAAAGGACAGTGGCAAAACCACAGGAAATGTAAATTATTTGTGAGACACAAAATGAATTTCGTAAATTCTCAAGGTTCTTTTCAATGCTAAGTTTCAGTGATTTCTTGGAAGTTTATTAACACCACAGTGATTCTTGCTATTTAAGCACGTAATAATAGTAAAAGAAATGTATGGTGAAATCAATAGGGACTGTAGTTCTGTTTGTAGACTGGTAAAAAGTTACAGGCACAAATAGCCTACTGGATTTTTAATTAATGAGCTTATTTGTTATAGCATTATCTTTCATTTCAAATGTTATAAGAAAGCATGATGTTAGCAATGAAGTAAGTACCCATTTGTATCTTTGTCTTGACCCTGTACACCATCTAAATGTCTGGGTTTATTTTTAGTCATAATATAATTTATTTTTAGTGGTAATATACTTTTGTAAGGGTAAATGATCATTTCTAAACTTTTCCTCGGGGATGCAATGTATGGTTTATTTGACTCAGTTCTGCTATTTTTATCATATTCCACCTCTTTATCCTATCCTATTCTGGCTCTTGCTGTTTTTATTTATTTGAATGCAATGTTTCACTGAAAATACAGAACTCATAAAGACAAAGTTGAAGTTAGAAATTTTTCAGATATCGTAGTAAATATTGCAGTCTTTCATTGGGACTTTGGGCAAGTCGTGTAACCAAATTGTCTCAATATCTCCATCTCTAAAGTGAGAAACGTAATAGCATTTATTTGTGGTGATTTTCTGAGAATGAAATGAGATATTGTGTGAAAAATACTTAGCACAGACCTTGGCATATAGTCAATAGTGAATAAATATTAACTAGTAATCATATTAATTATGAGTTATTGTTAAGTATGATAATACAGCTTAGAAATTTTTCATTTTCTGAAGGAATAGAATTTGAAATTTGAAAATGTATAAGAATTTTGAGTTGGGATATTTTGCAGAGGGGCCATTTTCTGTTTTCTTTCTTGATGTTCTTAATAGTTTAGTACAGTATTCTCATCTGGGACAAAATGGCTTTGAATATCATCGATCTTATAACAAAGAACTTAAAAAAAAACAACAGTCACTAATCCCTCATTTTCTTGTAAAGAAAGTGTGGCTCCTCAAAATAAAGGAAGACACCGATCACTTGGAAATCTTCACTGTTATAAACGGCCAGAAGCTCACTACTCTTCCAGCCTCTCAATACTTTTCCAATAGGTGGAGGGGTTGTTTCTAAGTGTGGTGTCATGACCATCTGCTTCTGGAGCTTATGAGCTGCTACTTAAATATGCAGCTTTGAGGCCCCAGCCCAGACTGAACAAATCAGAATCTCTATAGCTGGGGCTTAGCAAACTCCATGTCTAACAAGTTTTTCGCAGGCAGTACTTATACAAAGCAAAGGTTGAAATATTCGAATCTCCTGGAACACAAGAAAATGCTGTCAGTTTTTCTGTCTTCCGATTTTTACACCCTGAAGTTGATGCCTCTTTCTTTCACAAATAAGCTTTGGCTTCCTTCATGAATCAGTTAAAGAAATGAACAGTTTACTGGTAGCAATTCTGGGGCTCCAAGCAGAAACCTGGAGCTGTTATGGTCGCGAAAAAAATACGCAGAGAAATTAAAGCATCAGAAATTGCTGTACTTTGTCTTGTGCAAAATGTGGTAAGACTTGAAAAGATTCATGCGTTTTATGGTGCTTTTCTCACTCTGAGAAACTCAAGCCATCACTATCAACATTTCTTCAATTCTTCCAGCCTCTTCAGGAGAACCTTCTTGGCTCAGGATAAAATGTGTTTTTTAAAGAATTGATTACATTTGAGGAAAATTAGTGAAGCCAGTGAAGTGTACTTAGAATTTAACATAATGTGTTTTTTTTGTTCAGGAGTGATTTTGAAAAATTTAGGTGATCAGTAAGGAGAGGTTACTTTCTGTTGTTAAAATTATTATATTCTAAAAATGTTTACCACATTAAAACTTATTTTGTGTTTTTTTTAATAGGAATTGCATTGCCTCCTAAAGGGACTATAGATATCCGGGTGTTATTTATGCCCCAGGTTATGAAATTACAAAAAACAATGGTCGTTGTTCAAATGAAGAAGGCAAGCGGAAAAAAGTGGCTTATTGACAATTTTAACGAATTGCACCCAGAGGTGAAAAGGTAACATTTAAATAGCACATTGAAGGAACATGATTTCATTTTCAGTGGCATTGATGTGATTGGTTTCTTTTATATGTTATGCAATGTAAAGTTCATGAGGTTATGTTCTGTGAAGTGTTGAAATTTATACGGTCAGAGGAGGAAAATATGTTTGTTATATGGGGATTATATATATCATTGCTGATTTGAAGGTCAGAATGAGGAACAAGTATCGTATCGGTGAATCACCATCAGATACATGCAAAGGGACTCCTTTTTGAGTCTGTATCCAGAGAACAACCTGAAACAGCTAGTCTGGGCAAAGTATAGGATTTCTGATGCTGGCATTCACCAAGTGATGGCCCTGTGCCAGGTATATGATGTCCTAATGAAATACTGCCACGACTAGGGTGTGCTGTGTCATTGCCAGAATGCAGGTTACTTGTCCCCTCTGTGCTTAGCTGAAATTTAAGCAGACTCTGGTAATGATGCACAATTTAAATGTTTTCTCTGCTTTTATAATTTAATTAAACAAAGGTCTAGAACCCTTAATTAAAAAGAAATTCTTACTTTGTCCTATGTGTGTGTATTTCTTCTTCACATTCAAAAATATCGTTCCCATGGGCTCATTAGTGTCCATTCTGCCATGCTTTTCACCACTCTTGCGGTCAAGACTGCTGATGTGATCTGGGTAAAATGAAAATGAGGAGGCCCTTGTTCAAAAAGTATTAAGAATTTCAAGACATTAAACAAACACGAGCAATTCCAAGTGTGGAGTTACTGTGCTGCTGCATAGGTCACATGCCCATGAAGCTGGTCCTGCCTGTCGTGTCTTATGTTCCATTTTTAATAACAAAAGCCTGTTTCAACAACAGTCAGGACCATTTTCTAGTATTGTTGTCCTCCTGATAGTATATGATGGATTTAGAATAATTTTACAACTGCCCTTTTTCTTTTAACTAGAAGCCTTCAAAAGTAAATTCCTTGTAACTTTCTGAAGTCCTATACTTAATGGCATTTTTTGTTTTGTGCTTTGCCTATCCAGTTTAGAATATAACCCATAGAAACTGTATTACCTCTGATTAATCACAGTTTAGTCACATCAGTAAATACCAATCCAGTCGTCCCCCAGTATCCATGGGGTATTGATTCCAGGACCCCCGCAGATACCAAAATCCATGGTTGCTCAAGTGCGTTATATAAAATGGCATAGTATTTGCATATAACCTATCCACATCCTCCCATATACTTTAAATCACCTCTACATTACTTATAATACCTAATATAATGTAAATGCTCTGTAAATAGAAGTTTTGCATTTTGGGACTTTCTGGAATTTCTTTGTTTTTAATATTTTCAATTCACAGTTGATTGAATCTGTGGATTCAGAACCCACAGATATGGAAGGCCACCTGCTGTACCAACCTTTGAATGTAGAGAAAAATGTTTTTCAATTTTAACTTTCACCTCACAATGGTTACATTACATTTTTCTTTGTGATAATTTACCAGGGTTTGGTTTGAAATGTTTATAAAATCAACATTTGCAGAAAAAGTTTTATATTCCATACTTAGTTTCTCTCTGCCAAAGTTTAATTTCACAAGCTTTACTAAAATGCCATTAGGTTACTAAAAAGTATGTTATTTTATGTTAATATTGAAAGCACATGCTTTTGTTCACTCTTAATAATTTAATTTCTATTTAGAGCTTTGGAACTAGAGAGTGAACAAATACCAGAAATACGCTGGATATACCCTATTATTGGACTCCCACAGGCACCACATCCTAAATGCCCGCAAGGTAGGTATATGTTAGAGTCAGAGAATACCAGGGTTTTAAGGGATCTTAGAGGCCCTCTAATCCCATCTCTTCTATTTCTTTTTTTAAGCTCTTTATTGGAGTATAATTGCTTTACACTGTTGTACCAATTTCTGCTGTACAACAAAGTGAATCAGCTGTATTTATACATATATCTCCATACCCCCTCCCTCCTGAGCAACTCCTTCCCACCCTCCCTATCCCACTCCTCTAAGTCATCACCAGTCATTGAGTTGATCTCCCTGTGCTCTGTAGCAGCTTCCCACTAGCTATCTATTTTACATTTGGTAGTGTGTATATGTCAAAGCTACTCTCTCACTTCGTCCCAGCTTCCCCTTTGCCCCCCACCCCATGTCCTCAAGTCCGTTCTCTACATCTGCATCTTTATTCTTGCCTTGCCACTGGGTTCATCAGTACCATTTTTTTTAGATTCCATATATATGCGTTAGCATATGGTAATTGTTTTTCTCTTTCTGGCTTACTTCACTCTATATGATAGACTCTAGGTCCATCCACCTCAGTATAAATAACTCAATTTCATTCTTTTTTATGGATGAGTAATACAGACAAGTAAGAAAATCCAGGTCCAGAGAAAGCAGATTGTAATGTGACCCAGCCCTATTGGTGGGAATGCTAGGACTGAATCTGGTCTCCTAACAATAAGTCCAACGGTCTTTCCACAAAACCGTACCATTTCCTGTTGTTCTTCTTGTTGGGGAAACCTACAATTCAACTCAGATTGAAATAACATTAAATTCAGACCCCTTTATTTCACATTCTTTGATGCGCTCAGAGCCCTGTGCTAGATCTGTAAGATTCCTGGGTACTTGAGTTGTTGGATCACATTTAATCACCATATGCCAGCTTCTGTGTAACTCATGGGGACAATGATTCCTCTATTAGTTGTCCCACATACAAAACTTTTATGATGTTCTCCAAAAACCAGTCAGAATGTACTAGAGCTTTTAGGGAGGTTTGCTTTGCCACCACACATGCAATGTAAAATCCCTACTCTTAAAATGTCTTTCTTTTTCTCAATAACCCGTTTTTTTCTCCACATACTCCAGGCTTCTCTCAAGTTTCAGTATGTTCTCTTTCCTCAACACACTTCTCACTTCTTCTGCATATTTTGATTTTCCCATTTTCTTTTCAGTGTTAGCATAAGAATCACAATTCCTTTTAGATAACTATAGGGTGAAATTTAGTATCCCAACCTTTTACCAGGCTCTAGGCATAGTTCTTCATAACTAAGAATCATTGAATTGCAAAGAAAAGGGATATCTATTTTTGATCTCCACCTCGAGCAACACAGATAAGCTGAAAGAAGTCTTAAAATTTTGAATTTTTCTTCTCCCTCCAATTCCAATCTTTGCTAGTGAAAAAGAGCTAGTCTTTACTGACATAAATTATATCACCACACTTAGAAAATAGTAAGTTTTGCTTGTGAATAACAGCATTTCCCCAAATACACTGGTTATAAAGGAAGGCCGAGATTATATATTTCCTTATGTAGTTTTAAGTGGAGCGAAAATCTACATACCTAGCAGTATCTTTGACAAGAAATGTCATATATCTTTACTTGAAGTATTTTTACTCTTTAGTTAAAAAATTATCAACACGTAAATATTTCAGATATACTAAATTATCTTCAGAATGCTTCACAAACATGTCAAAATGTTTTTTTATTTCCTTCTAGATACTTTCCATAGAGCTGAACAGTTTAAAATTTATAGTAGTCTTCTGATCAAAGTGATGTAACACAGCCTAGACATTACTCTGTTGGAATTCTAACAACAGTGTTGCTCATGTCTACCCCAGACACTGTTTGTTTTCTCCCAGGTTAAAGATTTAAAGCAGATTTTTTAAAGTCTAAAATAAAGCCTATGCGAAAATAAAAACATAAATTTCTTTCACAGTTTTCTTCAAAGAAGGTTAAATATGCTCCAGAAACATAGAAATTTTTTGCTAAGTCACTTCTCTTGGTAATGATTAGATTTTTAAAGTAAATGTGAGTTCTATAAATAACCTGTGTTACTTTAGCACAAGCAAGTAGTAACATCTGTGTTCTGAACAGATTGTGTACTAGTTATTAAATCATTTTACCAAAAGTCTAAAACCTCTTCTAGTAATTCATTTTCTCTACAAATGCCCTTGAGAAACAAATGGGTATGATTTTATAAATAAATATTATTTACTTTCTGTACAGTCCATTTTTCATTCTTAGGAACACATCAGAAATAATTCATTGCTTTCCTTGCTCAACTGTGTCACCATCAACGTTTGTTGCTTTTTTTCCCTATGTATCTATAACCCAGGTTATACTCAACCCAGGGTACTTTTGTTGCTCTGTGAGCCACCTTTTCTCTTTGTGCATTCTTATCTGCTCCTGTCCATTGGGGTAGATAATTGGAAAAGGGCTGTACTCCCTATCACAGTGTAAAGACAATGGAATGTAAATCCATTGTGATTTAGTAATCCCAGCATTGCTAGGGCAATAATTTCCTAAGGACTTATAGGACGAGACCAGTGACATGATACTAATTGTAGCTTTGATCACACTAATTTCCAATTTTATGCTTTAAGACTGAAGCTAATTATAACCAGAAAAGCTTGTACATTTTCCTCAACCATTTCAACCCACTTAATTTACATCTAACTTTGTACCCTTGCTGTACATTTCACATACTTAATTCTAAACCCAAAATGTTCAATATCAACCTATACATTTAATAATTAAAAATAAATTCATTTAAAATATTTCTTTGCTATAAATGTGGTATGTATTATGAAAACATAAATCTGGGGGCATTATCCAATTTTGCAGTTCAGATGAACATTTTATCAATATTATTGATGCCATGAAAGCATAGTGTAATACATTTCAAAAGTTTTTTTAATATTATGACTCTCTTTTTATCGCATATTCAATTTATGTCCTATGTGCATCTGAACTGATAAAAATATAACATTTAATCTATTTTGGAGAAATAATATTCTTAAATATGGACTCTAGTATACATGGCCCCATAATATTATAGAGCTAATGCCAATGTATTAATATTCCTTTATGTAATTAGTAGTTGATATAGACATAATATTTTGGTTTCTCACAAGATCATTAACAACTTCTTCTACACTTTATATAAGAAAATGTTGGAATTTTATATATAGAGGGAAATATATAAAGTTGCATATTAATTTAGTGTTTAATGCTATACAGTAAATTAATATGTAATAACATTTTAATATTAACTTTAAATAATTCATTGCTATTTTATTTTTAACTGCTAAATAGTGTATTTTGTAAATTTAAATGCAATTCACAAATGGAAATCAAAATATTTTACTTAAATAATTTAAGTGAATTTTAAGGTGCATGTAAATAAACTAATATTTTTACTTTAGGAGATATTTTAATAAGAAATATTTTAAAAGTATTATGACAAAATAAATATTACAGATTTGAACATATCTGCTGTAGTATTTTATATAAGTAAAGTTTGATATTTACCACAATGAGTATACACATAGCTGAAAAATCTAGTCCCGGAGTTACACTTCTACATCCTAATGTAATCTTCTATACTTTGGTGTGTATCTTCTAGATTTATCTCTTGTCATGCTATTTTTACATATTAATATTCATGTTGCTTCCAAAATGTCAACGTATGTAGATACTGAATGAGTGTATGTGTGTTAATACCAGTGCAATGACATGTCAAAGTATGCCAAAGGAACTTTTATTTTTCATAACATAATTCATTTTTTCTATCTCAAGAATGATCATGTATCCCAATAGTCAAATTAACTGAAAGTATTTCTCTCCTGTAGTTGTCATAAAATGTCAGTCCAGGAAGCGGGTAGAAGAAGAGGTGGAAGTCACATTGGATGGAGATTTTTTTGGACAAAATCCTATCGTAGATCTGACAGACGTTGTAGTGATTCCAAAAAGAAGATCATATAATTCTTATGAAGATGTCGAAGGTAAGAGAACTGCAGTCATGGGTATAAACATTTATAATAAATAAAAACTCAGTTTTCCTTAAATTTCAGGTTGCTGATTACTCAGTTACATGAAAATCCATGGCCGTTTATTTTTCACCTACAATATCATTAAAATAGTGCCTGAGTGTTCAGTTATGTTTGCTCTCTTCACATAGTAGTTTTCTCCAAAATGACAATAATAATGGTTATTAATGGATTTATAAAAATATTTTGTGCTTTTGTCATCAGTGAGGAAAGAAAAACTTGTAGTAACTGTAATTTCCATTTCCCTTCAACATTAATTTCTTCCTTTACTCTCTTTTTCTGATTTAAGGAATATGATTGAAGCCATGACTTCAGGTTTAAATTTGGAAGCACAATGTTGAATAAAATGTTTCTTATTTAAAGAAAAAGAAAAATTGATATAAATTAAATGTAATACCGAAATATATTTTGTATAATTACCCCTGTGACATTTAGAGTCTTAAGACTTTTCAGAAAGTTAATATGATGGTCTGGCAAAATCAAATCTCCATGATGCAAACTTTATTTTTCAACTGTTTCCCAGATGAACTAAGGCAGAACGTACCTATTCACACTGAAAGGGAAATTCCCATAGCAGTGTTTTATTAGAATCAAGGGGAGAAATCTATGTTTATGTATTATTTAAAAAGCAAATTAACCACAAAATTAAGTATGAAATTCCTTACAGAAACAAGATATCTTCTCTAGTTTTCTCATTTATATCTGTAGTTTTTTTTTATTTTGATCTCACTATTATCATCTCTGTGTCTGATCTAATTATTTCAGTGCTAAGAGAATGTAAATGAGTAAAACTGAAGAGAGAGTATATAAGAGTATAGAGAGGATATACAAGAAATAGTAATATAGTTTTTAATTTTTTATAACAGCTATTTCTACTACATAATAAATGCTCATTTTAAATGATTCAAGAAATTCCTGAAGTACTATAGATAGCAGCCCCTCAACTCAATTCAGTCCCTCTCAGATGGTGTTAAAATATAATAAACTTGATATATATATACCCTCTCATACTTCCAACCTTACTTGAGTGATGGAAACATGTTAGGAATTTAACCAGTTATTTTAACCAAGACCAATTAACAGTGACAAACAAGAGAGGCATAATTCTCTTTCACATGTAAGCCTGGATTTGTGCATGGTTTAGAGAGTTTAGTGCCTCTGCCCCTTGAGATTATCAGAGATTCAGGTTCCTTTTCTCTTGTTGCTCCACCTTCCACTAAGTTGTCCTCATCTGCATGATCAGTTCTACAGTTACATCCACAGTGAAGAGCAAGCTGGTTCCCTTAAAGCCATGACCTGAAGATGTATATGTGATTTCTACTTTTATCCCACCGGTGAGACCTCACTCATGTGGGCACAGCTAGCTGCACTTGAGACTGGGAAATGTCTCTTGACAGACCCAGATAAAATTGGGGAACATTCTATTAATGAAAAAAGGAAAAGGGAGAAAGTAAATATTGGGGAGACAATTAGCAGTCTCTGCCATATTTTATTTGCTATGAACTGATAAAATCTATCATCAATCCATCCGAAAGTACTTAATGAGAACCTACTATATATCATATATTTTTCTGGACATGGAAATTCGCACACACCCCCATCCCTCTACCATCAAACTGGTATCCCCACTCTGTAGGATGGAGTTCCAGTCAGTTTCTGGTCAACATCTCACATCCCCTACTGAGATGAGGATCCAAGTTTAATTGGCTGGCTGTGCACAGCCCCTGTTGCCATGAACGAAGTACCATCTCCCGTTCTCCAGTTCCCTCTGATATAAAGTATTGTCACTCTGTCTGTGCCTTCTACCATACCCCAGACACGGATTAGAACCTTATTGATATCCATGCCAGTTTATTTATTGAGCACTTACAGTCTTCCAAGAACTGTGCTAAGTGTTTTATGTTTTGTATTTGTTATATTATTATAGAACTTATCATCAAAGAAACCCTATGAAGCATATAGTATCCCTACATTTTTATTTTACAAGTGAGGAAATCTAAGTAAAAGAAGTTTAATGACTTGTCCAGAGTCCTACAATGCAGCAGTGGAAGGGATATTACATGAATCCAGGCTTGACTGTTTTTTAAAACTTAAAAAAAAGTACTTTAGATTTAAAACCGAAATATAAAATTGTAGGTTCTGAGCTGTCCATATTGGCATCAGGCCTAACCTAGTTGCTTTTTCTTTTAAAGTCCTGTAGAAATCAAAATCTTTTACAAGGGAAAAGCTTTCTAAGAGGTTCCCTAAAATAAGGTATAATGCCCAGTACAAAGTGGCCAGTCAATAAACAGAGTTTATTGACTTTATTATCACACTCTCTTCTATTTTACTTCCTACCCTGTTTTATCCTGTTGCTCTTTTTTTCAGTAGTAATGTTTACCCATTGCTTGCTGAATAAAAAATGACTTTGCAACATATAAAATTACCAATATTCATCAGTTTTTCACCTATAAAAATATTTCACATGAAATGATATTTGATTATTTTTTACCTACTAACATGTTTTTGATGTGATTCAATCTATGTAAAATAATCCAGACTTACATTCACCATTTGTTCCCTACTGTCATTCCAGCCTCTTATGTCTCTGGGTCATTAACTCACCCAGGAGGAATCACCCAGGTGGGATCACTTGCCACTTCTGTACGCTTACCATCCACTTTCCCAGCATGGCCATTGTCTATGAGCGAGTCTGCTCTGCCCATCTTGCCAACTTCCTTTCCTTTCTTATGGAAAATACCTCTTATTGCCACATGATTCTTATCATACTTCAGTCATATACTGTCCCCCTGGCCAGAGTGGGCATCTAACAGAGGTTGGGCTTCCCACATCTTTTGTAGTCAAAACGCAGAAAGTCTGTTTATCTTCATTTGCTGAAGCTGTAATGTGTACAGCTAGGGAATATTTATTTCTCTGTTTTTCTGTGCAGGCCTACTTTCTCCTCTCTTTGCAGGTCTCTTTTCTCTGCCTGTTCATTCACTCATACACATGGCTGTGTCATGCTTCGTCAACACTTCTATTTTCTTCACGAAACCCTTGGTGTCTTCTATTCAAACTGGGGTTCTGTTATTTGCAAATAAGCATTCTAAAAGTTAATGTAGAATAGGATCTGGAAATAATAAATATTTCTTAAATGAAATACAAAAATGTCAGAATAATCTCCCCCACACACTCACTATAAAATTTGGAAGGCAATATTTGAAAAGCTGGAGATGGAGTTATGAAATGAGTATCTATGTTATATGTGCCCAATGTATTTCAAAAGATCTTTGGAATTCCAAAAAAACTAGTTCACACTAACCATGTTCTTTTTATTTACTGGCTAGTTATTGACAGTATGAAGTATGTCAGAGTAAGAGATAGTAATACAGTTACTAAGTTGCACAATGAGATATTTTATTTTTAATTACATTAATTACTTATTTTTTTCTCTTTGGTTAAATTTTAGTTTTGTAATTGCAAAATGCCAATGTAATCACAGACTGCTTAAATTTATGAAAAGTGAAATAAATTTATATGAGGAGAGGGGAATTTTCCATTTCAATGCCTGTTCTGTTACTCTTTATTTCAAAGAATTATCCATTAATAATGAAATCAGACTGATGCAAAGCATTTCCATTTATCTCAAAAAATTATTATAAGTTGGACACAGCTTTTGCCTTAGTGAATCATGTAGTAGCATTAGACAAATGTAGGAAATGTAATCTTTAAGTAAATGAAATTCTGTTGCTTTCTTTTCTTCAACCAATAGCCAATACTCAAGAAAAATTCTGATTGTTTATACAAATCAGGGATAAGAATATTAGTGTAGATTAACCTCAGAATTCAAATGTGTAAGACAAATTCCAATTTCCAGTGAAAAATAAGTGTAAGCACTTCCTAATTAAAATAGAAAATAATTTTAATAAGCAGCCAACCTATAACTGTACGTCCAGTTTCTTTCTGAAGTGAAACCATTGTTTTGTGTGTCATCCTGCTATGCTTCAGTGAATTTTAATAGTTTAGTGTTCAAACCTTGATTTTTATTTGAAATCTATCCTGTTGAAGGCAAAATGTTGATGCTTCTATGAGGTGAAGTGGAAAGGAAGGTAAAGAAATGCTTGTATCCAGGACTCATTTTAATATGTTCTTGCTACTTTAAATTGCTTAAATGGTACTCGTCAGGTTGCAAGCTAAAGAAATTATAATTCTGATAATAAAAATTGATTAAATCTTATTACCTGAAAAAAATCCACGTCCTCCTAGATAAGCAGGGTTTATAAGGAAGCTGCCAACATCATTTTGAGAGGTTTGATAAGCATGTTAGGAAAACAGTCTCAAATAGCTGTTGAAAATACACCTTTTGATATGGCTCATATTTCACTGCTTCATTACTTTCCATGATAAAAAATAATGCTTGCTATTGAAAATAACTATTTGGAAGGTTTGTAGGCTTATCTCTTCCCATCATTCTAAAATAGCTTTTTCTCTGCTCAGTACCACCAAACTCAAGAAGCTCATATATTTTTTGGCAAAAGGCATTTTAATTTGTGAACATTTGTTTCTGTTCTGAGGCATGTCTTGCTAAACAGAAGTAGGTTTGTTCAGTCCCCTTTCAACTTTATGTTTTTCTCTGTCTTAATGTCTTTTCTCTGAATCTTTGATAAATCAGTTGACCTCTCTCTTGTCTGAGTTGCTTAAAAGCATCTGGTAATAAGTGGATTCCTTTCACTGCCGTTATTCCAAAGATGTAACCAACTTGCACGCACTCTCTGTAAGTCTCCCTGCTCGCCCGTCCCTTCTCACCTGTTTCTTTATGAAGGGACAAGTCTGGTCACAAGTTTGAATACTATTTTAGCCTTTATGCAAAGGCAAACTAGCTATTTTCACCCATGTGTGTCATTTAATTATAGTTTACTCAACACATTAAACAGACTTCAAAAGAGTCATGTTGTTCATGCCATTTTGTACTTCCTATAGTCTCTTAAATCGCTTATGGTGGAAATTAAAGCACTTCACTCTGTGGCTTGAACTGTGATGGGCTTTTTTTAGGTGTGATCATTAATTACACCCTGTGTTCCCTTATCCGAATTTATAACCATCAGAGAAGTAAATGCAGAAATAAAGCAGATGGAGATCAAAAGGTACCTTTATTATGAAGGTGAACTGGAAAATGACTTGGTGCTATGGATTCATTTGGGCTTATTAATACCTTCGACCAAAATCGAGTGTATTTACTCCAAACTAGCCAGTTGTAAACTCCCTACTGGAATGAACAACTAACAAATGAAGAAGGAAGAGAAAGTGTACATCCTGGATTCAGGACATCGGGAAAGAAAGAGAAGGGTCTGCTCATCTGCCACGCTTCATTTCTTCACCCAAATCCACTGATCAGATATGATGCTTTTCCTTGGATGGCAAATCATGATGCAGGAGGCAGGTTGATGCCGAGATTTTTTTTTTCTCCTATACTTTTCCCTTCTAGTGAGTGAATAAGCCTCTCTGTGCGAACATGATCAATGGGAAACAAGGATCCCCACCACTGCCTTCCCATTATTTTCCCTTTATCTTCATCATCTTCTTTCCCTGAGAGTCCAGTAAAACTATCAAACCTCATCAAATGAAAATACCAGGACCTCTCTATTCCCTTCCACCCTGACTCCTCACACACACCATTGAGTTAACGAGGATTGATCACTTTCATATCTTTTTTATTCAACAGCAATCTAGGGAGCATCTTTGCTGCCAGGTATTACGCTGAGTCCCAGAGATGCCAAAATTAACAGACACAAACTGTTGTCAAGGAATTCAAAAAGCATCTATCCAATATATTGGATTTATGCACCTGTACTATTTAAATCAATTGGTGTGGCCCTACTGGGATATTATAATACTTGTATTTTTAGACTGTATTCTGAAATGTCACTTCTATAAGACTGCAGATTATACCCTGTGGGCAAAATTTCCCCTATAATTATGTTTATTCTCCCTAACTAACTCCTGGTCTGTGCCTTCTTTGTGCCTCTCTGGAGATTAGTTCAGTGACTCTCTCTCTTTGGGACTTTTTCTGTGAGAGTAGTTTTGCCATTTAACTGCATAACAAATGCATGCTTCTTCCTGTTATTTCCCAGGTGTTCAGTAGCTTGAGGCTGTTTTTCTTTGATTAATCTATTGTCTTTTTTGTGCCTGATTTGCTGATTTATGTGTCACACTGGTCTCATTTCACCCCAGGCTAGTCATCTTGTTGCATGTTGTTTACTTGTTGAATGTAATCACCCATGTTGGGTTTGATCTGTAATCACAAACAGCTCCAAGAAGCCTGTCATTGATCCTCCCATGACCCCATGTTGGCCTCTAAACTTGATCCTTTCCTCTGCTTCTCTTCATTTTGCTTTCGCTGCTCAACTCACTCCATTAAGCCTTCTTTCCTAACTACTCTAATGAGAGTACCCTTGACAAGACAGTTAACCTTATCTAGTATGCCTAATCCAGTGGTCAGATTTGTGTTCTGAGCTTACACAACTCAGCAGCAGCATTTACCAGTTGACCTAGTTAAAGAACTTTCTGCTCTTGGCTTTTGTGACTAGCTTTATTTATCTCTCCCTTCTCCATCTCTGTTGTTGGCTCCCCTTCCTCTGACCAGGATCTAAATGTTTGAGTGACACAGGCGTCTGCCCTGAGGGCCGTCACACTCCCTTGAACAGGTGATGGCCTGCATACTTCAGGTGCCGCTGCTGATGGTATTTTCTCAGCAGTTGTGCCAATTGACAGGCCCAGATTGTGAAATCTGAAGTCAGACAGCTTGGGTTCTTCCATTTGGTCTCTTTGTAGGGCCTTGACAAAATTACTTTACTTCTCTGTGAACTTTTTTTCTTCAGTTGTAGTATGGAGATAGTAATGGTATCTGTTTCATAGGATATATTTTAAGATTAAGCATAAATGCATAGAATCCTTAAAAGTGCCTGGTTCTCAGTAAGTGTCTCATAAGTGTTAGATAGGACCATTATTATCATTTAAAGCTCTGGTTGGGCACTCTCTGACAGTGATGTACTAGAGGGCCCATCTTCAGTCACTGACAAATGACTTTTTGAGATGGAAACATTATTCTTTCAATGTCATTCAGTGGGTTTTCTCATTAATACACAAAAGAATACTCTATCAAAAAAAAAGTACAAAAATATGGTACCTAAATTTTAGAGTCTGAAAGTGGGTGCTAATTGCTAAAAACTTAGATAAAATATTTATGTTACAAGAAGTTCCTTTATCTCTTATTTCTGGTTTCTTGTTTAAAATGAAACATGTAAGAAGAGCATCAGCTATGTGGCTGCTTTCTTCCTTAATTTTCATTTTGTGGTTTACTGTACTTGCATTTGTATCAAAAGAACATGCAGTTATTTTAAGTTAATCAAAATGGTTGGTCTATTAAATGACCTTATGAAAGAAAAGTAAAGCATGTAAATGAAATACCCCTTCAGAAAGGTACACAATTTTGTAAAAAATAAGAGTGTGCAGATGGCACATTCTTCATTATGTGCTCAAAGAAGATAGCTTTAGGTAGTTTACCCAGTATCCTCTCTTTTCTTCGAATACCATGTTGTCATCATCCTATTTCAAGTCTGTCTTCAGTATTCCATTCATTCTTTGTATGATTATTATGTGCTGTCAAACAAATGTATATGCTATTATTAATGAAGACACAACTATACAAATTTAGGGAAAGAACATGAATAACATTATTCATTACACTTTGATATTCATTTCTCTATAATTGACACATTTTGATTGGGTATGCTAGGAAATGTATTTCTTAAAGATTATATGTGATATAAAATACATAATTTCAAAGTGTATTTTGCAAGTAAATTGGTTACAATTCAGTACTTTTTTGATGATTTATCAATATTTAGTCAAGGGTTCTCTTTTTAAAAATTACTAATATTCTTCCATAGTGAATAAAATTCAATCATTGCCCTGGGAAAATTCACCCAAGTAACAGGCACCCTTGGCCAACATAGTGCCCATTGCATGATTTATGTTCATGATGATACAAGCATTAGATTGAATGATAATTATTGAGGGATAATATCTAGATGGAGACATACCCCTCTTATTCAATATAATGACTTTGCTGCCATACCCAAATGATTATTACCATCATTATTTTATGAGACAGTAGATGATAGATAGATAGAGCTATCTCATACTCTACAATTCTCTGAAACCTGTTTGATTAAGTATTTTATATGTATGTTAAGGGTCTGAATACAGTACTGAAGTGATAAGCTCATGATTCTAGTTACCAGTCATGACTGCTCATCACAGGGCATTGCTTGAGCTTAATCTACAGCTTCCTCTCACCCTTGTGCAAGTCACCACCTGGCCTGAACTACTGCAGAAACTTCAATACCTTCTCTCCTAATTCCCTTTTGCTCAATTTACCATTAAACGAACACATCACTTCCATATTTAAAACATTCAGTAGGCTCTTGTTATTCTTAGAAGTCCCAAATCCTTACCATACCCTGCATGGTCTTGCCTGTTTTGCCCATTTCCTCTCTTGACAAGTTCATCCCACTCCCTTTTGCTCCACCTGCTCAAGTTCTTTCTCAAATGGGCTGAGGTGGTTTCCACAATGGAAAATTCCCCCATACTGCTCTGATGCCTAGGAGGCATTTTCTTTCTCTCTACATCCAAGAAACCCTTATCACCTTTCAACTTTGGTATATTGGTCTCCTCCTCAGGACCATAGCCATCAAATTCCCAAGACGTATGCTCTCATAGCATCCTCTGTTTCTCCACAGTAGCTGTTATCACAGTAGTCATTTAAAAACTAGTGGTATCATAGGTATTTTATTGGCAGTTCTTTCCTCCCAATCATAAGCTCCACAAGGACAAGGACCTTATTTATCATTTCAAGGAAAGCTTTCAATTATTATTCACTGAATGAATAAAGAAATGAAAATATAAATAAGAAGAACATTTTTAAAGTCTGTTTAGATGTTTGCTGTGGAAGCAAAATTATCTGCCTCATATTAATGAATTTAGCCATAGCTAGGAAGTTTTACTGGGGCAAAATCTACAGGTCTTAATGAGAAGTTCATGAAAAACTTCAGAGAATGGGAGACCATTGAAAATAGGAAGTGCTTTTAGACAAGCCTGTGATAACCATTATATATCATAAGATGGAAAAAAGAGGTTAGTAAATATTTCAATATCTATTAAAACACAATTGCGGGATTTCCTTGGTGGCGCAGTGGTTGAGTCCACCTGCCAATGCAGGGGACATGGGTTCAATCCCTGGTCAGGGAAGATCCCACATGCCGCAGAGCAGCTAAGCCCATGCACCGCAACTACTGAGCCTGTGCTCTAGAGCTCGTGAGCCACAACTATTGAGCACATGTGCCACAACTACTGAAGCCCATGCTCCTAGAACCCGTGGTCCACAACAAGAGAAGCCAGGGCAATGAGAAGCCCGTGAACCGCAACAAAGAGTACCCCTGCTCGCCGCAACTAGAGAAAGCCTGCCCGCAGCAACAAAGACCCAATGCAGCCAATAAATAAATTTATTTTTTTAAATGCAATTGAAATTAAATATATATTTATCCCGACTATTAATTTCATGAATTCAAGTGTTTTTTTAAGGGCTTGCTAAAAAAAAAGGACAGGATTTTCCTCCTCTATCAAAAAATTTGTTACAGTAATCCTAAGGACTATTGACTTATAACTTGAAATTGTAATCTACATTCAGATAAACTACAATTTATTTAAGTGTTTTTTTAGAAGTGTGCAGTTATTCTCTCAAAGTTACGAGCTAAGTTTGTCATGAGTGATTAATTTTATACAACAATCAGATGATAATTTACACTGGCCTCACTGATTTAGCTCTTATCAACCCGTCCACATAAAAGTGCTATACAGATTCCATCCAAGTAAGGAACATATCAAAAGTCATGTTTTCAACTTGATAATATGACTTTTCAAATAAAATGCAGAGACTAATTCGTTAGCTTTAAGACAATACAGAATGTCAGTTTTTTATGACTTTGTAGAACCTGATTCTGTTCTTCTCCTTTAGGTGCTCATATCAGTATATTCGAGTTACAGACAAGGGGAATATGTGTAGTTTGAAAAAATACTATGTGGTTCCTACTTGCCTCCCTTCCCCGCCTCTCCCTTGTGGATAATCACATCTATATTTTGTACCAGTGGATTTTCTTATGATTGGAATTATGACATCCATGGTGACAGATTCCCCACAGGGGGTTCAATGCTTCTGAAACTAAATTTAGCTTCTCATTTCCCATCTACGTTCTGACACAGCCATTCCCATAAACGCTTCAATAATTAAGCAGAAACAGATGCAGATCTCAACTACATCCAGTATTTGCTTTGAAAAATATGTTATTTGAATGCAGTGGAAATTTCATCTCCCATTAAACACTCTAAAATTCTTAAATGCTGCTTCTCTGTATGGAGTGTGGCTTCCTATGGAACATTTCCATATCCCATCCCCAGAACAGACACATTAAATGTAGACACATTGGTTTTGCTACAACAAAGAATGGTTATCAATAGGAACAACAATTGCCCATTTTGTCAACAGGATGAAAGCTAACAATTCAGAAGGTCAGAGATTTATTTTTACACATAGAAAAAGAAAAAAGAGACCTCGTAAGGGTGTGGGTCAGTCAGTTATTTTACATTAATAAGGTTTGCTGAGTAATCATTAAATGTGACTTGGGCTTGTTACAGCCAAGCTATTTTTCAGATCTATGCCAAAGTTAAAATTAGCTACTTCTGAAAGGTGGTCCGATTTCTGTTAGGATTGCTGAGAGAGAGCGGTGGCCATCAGTTCTGTGAATCAAAGGATCGCTTTTACCTTTGCACACTAGAGACAGACTTAAGAAATTATCTCAGCTGTGGACCAGGTCAAGTCATGGTTCTCTGGACCTCTCTTCCATGATTTATATGCAACAAACTTCTTGATTTGCAATTTGGGCTCCTTACATGACTATGGAATGTAAATATTATAGATGATTGTGCTTCTCTTCTACATGCCAGTCTTGAATTTAAGATATTTTCCATATGTACCTAACAACCCTGCTATAACTAACTTTCCTCTGGTAACCTACTGGTTAAGAAAATATGGTTAACCATGTTGTCTACAATATCCCAAGACTAAAACATGAAGAATTGTCTCTTTTATTAAAATATACCAGAGCTTGAAAATCCTGCCTTAATAGATTGGGATGCTCTTTTAATATTGTTTAAACTTAATTCAAATCATTCTTTATACATTATAAGTCTATAGGCTGTTAATATATTTTTGTATAGAGTATATCATATTATTTGTATTTTATGGTAAATATTGATTTTTAGCTTGCACTTGGCTGTTTCTTGTTTTAAAAGTCTGAATTTTAAGGATTTAAGGATGGTGGGTGCATTTTTTTTTTAATATTCATTCATTTATTTACCTTTTAAGAAAAACATACTGAGTACTATTGTATACCTGGTAATGCAGTAGGTATTATGAACACAAAGCTAAATAACACATACCCTCTCCCTCCCTCTAAATACCTGTGCGTGATTAGTGCTGACATGTAATTGATTTTCAATCTATACATACTTAATTGAATTAAAATGCATTTTAATCTTGATTTTCTTAGATACACCTATGAAACATGAATTTGAATATGAAATTCAATTTGAATCTGAAGTTGAGAGGGTTAATTTGGAATCCTGCGTGGCTTTATATTTGATCAAAAAATCTTATAATATGGAGGCTGAAAGGATAACATTGGTCTTCAGTGTGATATTTTCACCAAAGAAACCATTGAGGTAAACCTGCTTTTACCCCTATTTTCTTTAAACAATATTATTATTCTTTTAAACTAAATAATGTGGTTTTTTTCTTTCCATCTTTCTATATTTCAGTTTCATTACTTCTTTGATGCCATTGAGGTAAATAGATTATTTCTAGCTATCAAGCTGTGAAAAGCATTCAGATGAAAAAATAGTCCAAATTATTAGAAATCTGAGATATCCTTCAGGAATCGTGACCTCCCCAAGGTCATTAGGATATGCTGTTAGCAAAACAGGGCTGTCTACTTTGAAAAAAAAATTTTAATTACTGACTTGGTGCTATACAATGGCAACACGATGTTTCTTGATACTACTCCTCAGAACCTGTTCAAATGATGAAAATGCCTAAACTGTGTTCTCCTTTGCAATTGCTGTCATTACCATTTTACCACCCCAAACCATAGTGTTGCATATCCTTTAGTAAAGTTTAAGAGGGTCACACTGGAATGTATGAGAATAGTAAGCTTTGCATGTCTGTCCTCTGGGAAACCTCATCCAATGTCTTTATACTTATTTTTAAGCAACTGATACTTAGCACCTACAAATACTGTATGATAGGTCGGATCTGAAACAGGACTTTATTTGTCTTAACGCAGCCTGGCAATGAAAAAACAATTGAAACAATTGAAAGTGTTACTTGTGCTTTTAACCATTTCTGTAATTTAACTATGTATTTGATGTAGCCATGCATGTGTTTAAAGTGGCTTTTGAGTTTGTAGTCCAATAACTAAAAGATACCAGGGTCACCTACAGGAAGCAATAATAAAATCAGACTGCAATAAGAAAGAATACTACAAATTTTGACCCTCTTTTATCTTCTCTTTCATTTTCATAGTTTTCTGTGTTTACTTGTTAGTATTTTTCCACATTTGGCTTAGTATTATGGTGATTTACTGACATGGAAATTACCAGCAAAAGACAAAAGGGGAAGATATTCTCATTAGTGAACAGGAGCAGAACCAATGTGAATTTATGTTCATTCAATATTTTGTGAATTTAGAGCTTATTAGTGAATATTTGAGAAACTGATTTAGGACAACTTATATTCATGATTTATAAATTTTTGTGAGTATTTTATGGTGTTCTGATGTAGTTTAGTACTTCTATTTTGTGCACACATATGTGTATATATTCATTTGCTTTTGTCATTCCTTCTTCCATATGTATTTGGGATGGTTCACTGCAATACACACCATTAAATGAGAAAGAAAAGCAAAATAAAACCAATAGCTCTAAATTTTGAAAAAGAACAAGAAAATAACTTTACCCAAATCATACTTTACCTAGATAATTTAAATAAGTATTAAATTTAATTCTTCTCTTCCTGATTGACAGGGTAAAAAAAAGACAACAAAATTTTCATGTTTTGGTTAAAGAAAATGTAACATTGTTTCACAACATTAAAAACAAGGTAATTTTTCACATTCATCCTTTCACAGAATAGTGCTGACATAATAAAAGTAATGGTCTGGGCCCTAAATGGTGTTTTTACAAAAAATAAAATATAATAAAAACAAGAATATTGTTCCTAAATGTCTTGACCTTTTCTTTTTAAAAATTTTTATTGGAATATAGTTGATTAACAATGTTGTGTTAATTTTTGCTCTACAGCAAAGTGAATCAGTTATACATGTACATATATCCACTCTTTTAGATAAAAATCAAGGGTATAATACCAAAACTTAAAGCGATCAAATAGCTAATATTGTCATGAATCAGTCTGATGATTCTAATTTAACACAGGTCTGAACTTTTTTTTAGTAGAGAAAGTATAGATGTTATTTGTCTTAAGGAATATTTACAAATAATAATTATCTTAGCTCAACATTTTCCTGGAACTTTTTAACCTGCTCAAGAGATGAACAGAATGAGAACCCAAAGTTCTTTTTCACAGAGTTTGGAACAGATGACTTGGCATAGGAAATATCATATATGTACATTGTTAGGAATCCACAGTATTGACCATAAAATGGTTCACTGTGTCATCCCTGAAACTGAGTGGTCTTCCTCACTGTGGGCCAAAAAGGTTGACTCGGTGGCTTCCCACTAACTCAGAGAATTGGCTGCTGAATGAAATTATTCAACAGTGTTCATTTGATCATGTTTATTCATTTATTCAAAAATCATTTAGTATCTACAAAAGAGACAAAATCCCTGCACTTTTGGAATATTGAGCCTAGTGAGAGTGATAGATAAGAGAGAATTAAATACATAAGTAAACAAGAACATTTCAGATTGTCCCAAGAAGGAAATAAATAAGGGGAAATAGAGAGCTATAAAGGATATACACCAGATTAGGTAGACAGGCTTTCATGAAGAGGTGATGTCTGAAGAAAGACCTTACAGGTGAGAAGAGCTTGGAAGAGTATTTGAGACAGAGGAGGTAATAAATGCCGAAGCCATAGGACAGGAAAATGTTTGGCATGAACAATGAATAATAAGGAGCCCAATGTTTCTCTAACACAGTAAGCAAAGGAGAAAGTAACCAATTGGAGAAGAGTTTGGCCAGGATCTGATCACATAGGGTCAGGAGCCTATGAATTTGTCATTTATGCTAGAAACAGTTGGAAATGACTGAGGATAAATATTTGACAGGTTGATTTACGTCAACTTGTGTATGTGATTCATAAAATTCTGTAACTGCTGTGTGATAATCTGGTGTAGTTTAATAATTCTATTTTGTGCATGTGTACATATTCATTTACTTCTGTGATTCCTTGCTCCACATGAATTTGAGGTGGTTCAAATATAGACATAGAGTTAAATAAGAAAAACCAGAATAAAATCATAGCTCAAAGTTGTGGATGTCTTCTTCTTGTTAAATGGCAAGAGTAGGAGTGGGTAGACCAGTTATTGAAATAGTGCTCTTGAAATAGTCCTAATAGAGGAATATAGTTTCATTCACTAAGACAGGACAGTGTGAGAGAGGTGTAGCTTTAGGTTTTATATTTTGGATATAACTTTAAGATGATTTATCAGTCATCATGGGTTTCCTTATACTGAATAATATTTCACTGTTTCAATGCAATACACTTTATTGTTACTAGCACTCTATTGAAGGAATATTTTTTAAATTTTGGTACCAGTTTTTTGATGGTATAAATAATGCAGCAGTGGACATCCTTATACACATCGCTTCTTGAAATCTTTGAGGTATATCTCTGAGGGAAATTACTAATAGTGAATTAGCTGGGTTAGTGTGTGCAATTTTTCAAATTTGTCCAACTGTTCCCCAAATGGTTGAGTAATTTTACAGTCCAATTTAAAGAGGGTAAGAGTTCTCAGAACTGTTCTGACAGTTTTACATAAGAGGATTGTGATTTCTTGGTCCAGTCTGACATAAGATATGATATTGCAACCACACCATCATACGTTTGAGTCATTTCCACCCTAAGCAAGCAAACACACTGGTAACCATTCCTCAACTTCAGCTACTGACCTATATCTCCACTTTTCTTCAGAGCCAAGTGCTTAGAAAGGCTATCTTTACTGTCTTCATTGATTCAACTGCCACTCAATTATGTTTTGCATAAAGTGTTCTTGATGTTTATCATTTGCAATTTCATTTTTTAAAGCTTCAATTTAAGTTACTTTTGGGGGCTTTGGAAGTGTTCACAGAAAATATAATTTTTCTATGTGAAGCAAGAGTTCAAAAGAGTTTCTCATGTGTTTCATTTTTACAGAAAATCCCCCTATGTAATACCTTTTAGTGTAATACTTGGGTCCATTTGCCAACCTCTCCTCAGATTCTTAAATAGTATGATATTCTATGCTGGTTACAGAAAATTTGCAGTCAATTCTGCATATGTTACTGATTCTTAGTAAATAACTAGAGAGTAAATAAGATGCCCTATGAAATAATTACCTCAAAGGGAAGAAGATAACATGGACTATGACCTACAAAATTATGTAATTAACAGACATATACATCTTTTTAAAGAATTAAAATCCTCAGTATTTTACAGAAACCACAGGTTTGCTTACATTTTCACCTTAGATGTTGATCTCCTATGCTGTATTCTCTTTGCTTGCTTTCCTGTGGTATCCTTTATAAATCTCTTTTTCTGTTCAAGGTCTCAAGTTATACTGAAAGTAGAGTGCATGACAGATGGGATCTGGCAATTTCCCATAATGTTGGTTGCTACTGAGCCTGATGTAGATGATGTCATTGACATCGAAGGGGTTGGTTTATTTAAGGAATCTACTGTTAACTTCAGGCTGACAAGTCAGACAAGGTAATACATCAAGCAAAAGTATGTAACTAGTTCTGTGAATGTAATTTATGCTGAACTGGGAAACAAAATTTAAGATGGAAAATTCTACTATGTCATCTTTTGCTGGTTAAGCCAGAGCAGTATTGCTTCTATGAATCAAAGCTTTATATATTTCATATTTTTTATTTAAAACTTGGAAAATAAAACCTATAAAGACCAAAAACAATAAGAAAAAGTAAATAGGTATTGAAATTTAGAATAATATTTCTATTTGTTTTTCAAAGGGTGTTTTAATGTATTTTTTCAAAGATAGATGGAATGTTTCTCAGTAAATTTTAAGGGTTTTGGATTATTAAGTGGTTTAATTAAGTAGAGATGATTAGGTAACCTATATTGATTCCATTTTCTATATTATTCTGCTCAACCATAGCTATCTTTGTTATACTTGTGATAACATAGGCAGAGTGACAATACTTTTACCTATCTCACACGTAAAATATATTTTACAGCTTTTTTTTGAGGTATAACATACTTACCATAAAATTCACCCATTGTAAGTGTAACTTTCAGTATTTTTTGAAAATGTATAGAATTTACAATCATAGCCACATTCTAGGTTTAGAACTCTTCTATCTCCCCCAAAATTTCCCTCAAGCCCCTTTGCAGTCAACACTCACTCTCACCCACAGTCTGAAGCAGCCATTGATTTGCTTTCTGTCCCTATAGCCTTACCTTTTCTGGATATTTTATATAAATAAAATCACCCCATATGTAGTGGGTTTTTTTTAAAAATTGTTTTTATGCAGTTTTAGGTTTCCAACAAAACTGAGAGGAAGGCACAGAGATTTCTCTTTCACCCCCTGCCCCTACACATGCGTAAGCCTCCCCTATTATCAACATCACTCACAAGAATGGTGCATTTTTTAATAAGAATACACCCATGTTGACATATCATAATCATCCAAAAGTCCATAGTGTACAATAGGGCTCACTCTTGGTGTCATATATTCTATGAGTTTAGACAAAAGTATGATGACATATATTCATCTTATAGTATCACACAGAGTATTTTCACTGCCCTAAAAATCCTCTGTGCTCTCCCTATTAATCTTTCGTACCCCACCCTTGGAAACCACTGATATTTTTATTGTCTGCATAGTTTTCTCTTTTACAGGATGTCATATAATTGGAATCAAACAGTATGTAGCCTTTTCAGATTGGCTTTTCTTACTTAGCAATATGCATTCAAGCTTTATCCATGTCTTTTCATGGCTTGAGAGCTCATTTCTATTGATTTGTGTTCACTCCCTTTTTTGCTTGATGAATTTGGCTAAAGGTTTATCATTTTGTATATTTGTTCAAAGAACCAGCTTTTAGTTTCATTGATCTTTACTATTATTTTCTCTGTCTCTATTTCATTTATTTCTTCTTTGATCTTTATGATTTCTTTCCTTCTACTAACTTTAGGTTTTGTTTGTTCTTCTTTCTCTAGTTGCTTAAGGTGTAAGGTTAGGTTGTTTATTTGAGATTTTTCTTGTCTCCTGAGGTAAGATTGTATTGCTATAAACTTCCCTCTTAGAACTGCTTTAACTGCACCCCATAGGTTTTGGGTCATTGTACTTTCACATTCATTTGTCTCTAGGTATTTTTTGATTTCCTCTTTGATTTCTTCAGTGATCCATTGGTTGTTTAGTAACCTATTGTTTAGCCTCCACGTGTTTGTGTTTTTTATACTTTTATAGTTAGTTTATTTCTAATCTCATAGTGTTGTGATCAGAAAAGATGCTTCATGTGATTTCAATTTTCTAAAATTTACCAAGGCTCGCCTTGTGGCCCAACATGTGGTCAGTCCTGGAGAATGTTCCATGTGCACTTGAGAAGAATGTGTATTCTGCTGCTTTTGAATGGAATGCTCTATAAATTTCACTTAAGTCCATCTGCTCTAATGTGTCATTTAAGGACTGTGTTTCCTCATTGATTTTCTGTCTGGATGATCTGTCCATTGAAGAAAGTGGGGTGTTACAGTCCCCCACTATTATTGTGTCACTGTTGATTTCTCCCTTTATATTTGTTAGTATTTGCCTTATATATTGAGGTGCTCCTATGTTGAGTGCATATATATTTACAATTGTTATATCTTCTTCTTGGACTGATCCCTTGATCCTTATGTAGTGTCCTTCTTTGCCTCTTATAACAATCTTTATTTTAAAGTCTATTTTGTCTGATATGAGTATTACTACACCAGCTTTCTTTTGATTTCCATTTGCATGGAATACCTTCTTCCAGCCCTTCAATTTTAGTCTGTATGTGTCCCTAGGTCTGGAGTGGGTCTCTTGTAGACAGCATATATATAAAGGTCTTGTTCTTATATCCACTCAGCCAGTCTATGTCATTTGTTTGTTAAATTTAATCCATTTACATTTAAGGTAATTATTGATATTGTGTATTCCTATTGCCATTTTCTTAATTGTTTTGTGTTTGTTTTTGTAGGTCTTTTTTCTTCCCTTCTTCTTTTGTTCTCTTCTCTTTTGGTTTGATGAGCATCTTTAGTATTGTGTTTGGGTTGCTTTTTCTTTTGTGTGTGTATCTATTATAGTTTTGGGGTCTGCTGTTCCCATGAGGTTTTTGGGTTTTTTTTTATAAATTTATTATTTATTTATTTATTTATTTATTTATTGGCTGCATTGGGTCTTTATTGTTGCACATGGACTTTTGGTAGTTGTGATGAGCAGGGGCTACTTTTCATTGTGGTGTGTGGGCTCCTAATTGCAGTGGCTTCTTTTGTTGCAGAGCACAGGCTCTAGGCACATGGGCTTCAGTAGTTGCAGCACACAGGCTCAATTGTTGTGGCTCACAGGCTCTAGAGTGCAGGCTCAATAGTTGCGCTGCATGGGTTTAGTTGCTCTGTGGCATGTGGGTTCTTCCTGGAGCAGGGATCGAACCCAGGTCCCCTGCATTGGCAGGCAGATTCTTAACCACTGCACCACCAGGGAAGTCCCTTCCATGAGATTTAGATGTAACAATGTATATATGTACAAAGTTTTTTGCTTTGTTTTGTTTGTTTGTTTTTGGTTTTTTTGTTTGTTTTTTAAGTTGCTAGTCTCTTTTCTGCCGATAGGAGTTCCTTTAGCATTTGTTGCAAAGCTGGTCTGGTGGTGCTGAATTCTCTTAGCTTTTGCTTGTCTCTAAAGTTTTTGATTTCTCCATCATATCTGAATGAGAGCTTTGCAGGTAGAGTGTTCTTGGTTATAGATTCTTCTCTTTCTTCACTTTAAATACATCATGCCACTCCCTGCTGGCTTGCAGAGCTTCTGCTGAGAAATCAGCTGATAACCTTATGGAAGTTCCATTGTATGTTATTTGTCATTTTTCCCTTGCTGCTTTTAATATTTTTTGTTTGTCTTTAATTTTTGTCAGTTTGATCACTGTCTTGGCATGTTCCTCTTTGGGTTTATCCTGCCTGGGACTGCGCTTCATGGACTTGGTTGAATGTTTCCTTTCCCATGTTAGGGAATTTTTCAGCTATTATCTCTTCAAATATTTTCTTCATTCCTTTATTTCTCTCTTCTCCTTCTGGGACCCCTATAATGCAAATATTGTTGCGTTTAATGTTGACCCAGGTCTCTTAGTCTTTATTCATTTCTTTTCTTTTTTTTTTTTTTTTCTGTATTCTGTCCCCTAGCAGTGATTTCCACCATTCTGTCTTCCAGGTCATTTATCCATTCTTATGCCTCACTTACTCTGCTGCTGATTCCTTCCAGTATATTTTTCATTTCAGTTATTGTACTGTTCATTTCCGTTTATTTTTTCTTTAGTTTTTCTAGGTCTTCATTAAACATTTCTTGCATCGTCTCAATCTTTGCCTCCATTCTTTTTCCAAGATCCTGGATCATCTTCAATGTCATTTTTCTGAATTCTTTTCCTGGAAGGTTGCCTGTCTCCACTTCATTTGATTGTTTTTCTGGGGTTTTATCTTGTTCCTTCATCTGCGACATAATTCTTTGCCTTTTCATTTTGTCTAACTTTCTGTGATTGTGGTTTTCGTTCTGCAGACTGCAGGATTGTATTTCTTCTTGCTTCTGCTGTCTGCCCTCTGGTGAATGAGACTATCCAAGAGGCTTGTCCAAGCTTCCTGATAGGAGGGACTGGTGGTGGGTAGAACTGGGTCTTGCTCTGGTGGGCAGAGCCCTGCTCAGTAAAATTTTAATCCACTTGTCTACTGATCGGTGCAGCTGTGTTCCTTCCCTGTTAGTTGTTTGGCCTGAGGTAACCCAGCACTGGAGCCTACAGGCTATATGGTGGGGCCAATGGGAGCTTCTGGGAGGGCTCACACCTATGGACACTTCCCAGAACCCCTGGTGCCAGTGCCCCTGTCCCCGTGATTAGCCGCAGCCACCCCCTGCCTCTGCAGAAGACCCTCCAACATTAGCAGGTAGGTTTCGTTCAGTCTCCTGTGGGGTCACTTCTCCTTTCTCCTGGGTCCTGGTGCACACAAGACTTTGTGTGTGCCCTCCAAAAGTGGAATCTCTGTTTCCCCAAGTCCTGTGAAAGTCCTGCAATCAAATCCTGCTGGCCTTCAAAGCCAGATTCCCTGGGGATTCCTAGTCCTGTTGCCAAATCTCCGGGCTGGGAAGCCCAACATGGGGCTCAGAACCTTCACTCCAGTGGGAGAACTTCTTTGGTATAATTGTTCTCCAGTTTGGGGGTCACCCACCTGGCAGGTATGGGATTTGATTTTATCGTGATTGCACTTCTCCTGCCGTCTCATTGTGGCTTCTCTTTTGTCTTTGGATGTGGGGTATCCTCCTTGTTGGATTCCAGCATCTTCCTGTTGATGGCTGTTCAGCAGCTAGTTGTGATTTTGGTGCTCTCACAAGTGGAGGTGAGCACACATCCTTCTAATCTGCCATCTTGAGCCCAGCAAATGTCTGTTTTCTGCTTTATACTCTGGTAAAGAAAGACAAACTGGCAAAGTGCACCACTTCTCTGTTCTCAGAGCCCCGTAATCTAGGCCACCCAACTCAGCTATTCCTACTTCCACACAAGCAGTTGATTCCTCCTTAGCTCATGGCTCCCTTCCTCCCTCAAAGACAGCCAATAGCTCATTTCTTTTTAGCATTGAGTAATATTCCACTATCTGGATGTATCCATTTATTTACCCATTCACCTACTGAGGGACATCTTTGTTGCTCCTAAGTTTTGGCAATTATGAATAAAGTTGATATAAACATCTGAGTGCAGGTTTTATTGTAGATATAACTTTTCAATTCTTTTGAGTAGGTACCAAGGAGCACAATTGCTGGATCCTATGGTAAGAGTATATTTGGTTTTGTCAGAAATTGCCAAACTGTCTTCCAAAGTACCTGTACCATTTTGCACTCCCACCAGTAATGAATGAAAGTTCCTGTTGCTCTACATCCTTGCTGACACTGGATAGTTATTGCTGTTCTTGATTTTGGCCATTCAAATAGAAGTATAGTGGTATCTCATTGTAGTTTTTGTTTGTGTTTCCCTGATGGCATATGATATGATGCATCTTTTCAAATGCTTGCTTACCATGTGCATATCTTCCTTAGTAAGGTGTCCAATAGTATATTTTGCCCATTTTTTAATTGGGTTATTTTTTTTCTTATTTTGAGTTTTAAGCATTCTTTGTGTGTTTTGGATATCAGTCCGTTATTAGTTGCGTCTTTTGCAGGTATGTTCTCCCAGTCTGTAGCTTGTCTTCTAATTCTCTTGATATTGTCCTTCTTTTACTGAAGTCCAGCTTATCAATTATTTTTTTCATGGAGCATGTCTTTGCTATTTTATCCAATAAAATGTCACCATACCCAAGGTCATCTAGATTTTCTCTTATGTTATCTTCTAGGAGTTTTATACTTTTGTGTTTTACATTTAGGTTTACAGTCCATTTTAAGTTAATTTTTGTAAGGTATTTGTCTAGATTCTTTTTTTTTTCTGCATGTGGATATCCGGTTATTCCAGCACCATTTTTGAAAAGACCATCTTTGCTCTATTGTATTGCCTTTACTCCTTCATCAAAGATCAGTTGGCTGTATTTATATGGGTCTATTTCTGGGTTCCCTGTTATGTTGCATTTATCTATGTGTCTATTCTTTAACAAATACCATACTATCTTAATTACAGTAGCTTTACAGTAAGTCTTCATGTCAGGTAGTATTAGTACCCCAACTTTGTTCTTTTTCTTCAATACTGAGCTGGCTGTTTTGAGTCTTTTGCCTGTCTGTATACACCATTTGTTGATATCCATAAAATAACCTTCTGGGATTTTAATTGGGATTGCTTACAATCTACAGGTCAAATTAAGAACTGCCATCTTGACAATATTGAGTCTTCCTATCCATGAACACAGCATATTTTCCCATATATATATATTTATTATTTACTTTCATTCATCAGAGTTTTATAGTTTTTCTCATATAGATCTTGTACATATTGCTAGATTTATACCTAAGTATTTCATGTTGAGGGATGCTAATGTAAATGGTCTTGGTTATTAATTCCAAATTTCAGTCATTCATTGTTGGTATACAGAAAGCAGTTGAGTTTTGTATATTAATCTTGTATCCTGAAACCTTGCCATAATTGCCTATTAGTGCCAGTATTTTTACTGTCAATTCTTTGGGAGCTTCTACATAGATGATTCTGTCAACTGCAAATAAAGACAGATTTATGTCTTTCTTCCCAATCTATGTATCTTTTATTTCCTTTTCTTGCCTTATTGCATTAACAAGGATTTCCATATGATATTGAAAAGGTGTAATGAGATGGGACATACTTGCTTTTATGTGATCTTAGTGGCAAAGCTAAAACTTTCTCACCATTAAATATGTTAGCAGTAGGATTTTTGTAGATAGTTTTTGTCAAGTTGAGGAAGTTCCCCTCTATTCCTAATTAACTGAGAGTTTTTAATCATTAATGGGTGTTGGATTTTATCAAATGCTTTTTCTGTAACTCTTGAAATGATCATGTAATCCTTTTTTTTAAAAGTCTGTTGATATGATGGATTTCATTAATTGATTTTCAAATGTTGAACCAGCTTGGCATACCTGGGATAAATCATATTTGATCACAGTGTGTAATTCTTTTTTTTTTTTTTTTTTTTTTTGGATTCAGTTTGCTAATATTTTGTTGAAGATATTTGCATCTGTGTTTATGAACATGAGAGATATTGGTATGTAATTTTCATGTAATGTCTTTGTCTGGCTTTTAGTATTAGAATAATGCTAGACTCAAAAAAATGAGTTAGAAAAGTAATCCCTCTGCTTCTATCCTCTGAAAAAGATTGTAAAGAATTGGTATAATTTCTTTCTTAAATCTTCAGTAGAATTTACCAGTGAACCCATCTGGACCTGCTGCTTTCTGTTTGGGAAGTTTATTAATTATTGATTCAATTTCTTGAATAGATATAGGCCTATTCAGTCCATCTGTTTCTTTTTGTGTGAATTTTGGGAGATTTTGTCTTTCCGTGAGTTGGTCCATTCCATATCAACAATATCAAATTTGTTAGTATAGAGTTGTTCATAGTATTCCTGTATTCTTTTTAATTTCCAAGGGATCTGTAGCGATGTCCTCTCTTTCATTTCTGATATTAGTAATTTGTCTCCTTTCTCTCATTTTTTTTAGTTTGCCTGACTACAAGCTTATCAATTTTATTGAGTTTTCAGAGAAGCAGCATATTGTTTCATTGCTTTTCTCTGTTGATTTCCTGTTTTCAATTTCATTGATTTCTGCTGTAATTTATATTCATTTTCTTTTTATTTTGGGTTTAATTTGCTTTCTTTTTTCTTAAGTTTCCTAAGGTGGAAACTTAGATTATTGTTTCAAAAATTTTCTTCTCTTCTAATATATGGATTCAGTGCTAAGCATTGAATTTCCCTCTAAGCATTGTTTTCACTGTATCCCACAAATTTTGTTATGTTTCCATTTTCATTTTTATCAAAATATTGCTTAATTTCTCTTGAGATTTCATTGACCCATGTGTTATTTAGAACTGTGTTGTTTATTTTCCACATATTTTGAGTTTTTCAAGTTATCTTTCTAGTTAAATTCCATTGTAGTCTGAGAACAGACATTGTATGATTTATATTCTTTTAAATTTGTTAGTGAGTGCTTTATAGCCCAGAATGTGGTCTGTCTTGGTGACTATTTCATTGGGGCTTGACAAAAATGTGAATTCTGCTGTTTTTGGATGAAGTAGTCCATAGATGTTAAGTATATCCAGTTGATTGATGGTGTTGTATAGTTCAACTATGCCCTTACTAATTTTCTGCCCACTAGATCTGTCCACTACTGGGAGAGGGGTGCTGAGGTCTCCAACTATTCAGTGGGTTAATCTATTTCTCCTTGCAGTTTTATCAGCTTTTGCTTCAAAAGTTTGATGCTCTGTTTTTAGGTGCATGTTAAGATTTGTCATATCTTCTGGGATAATTGACCCCTTTGTCACTATGGCATGCGCTTCTTTATCTCTGATAAGTTTCCTATTTTGAAATCTGCTCTGTCATTCTTTTTCTACCTTATGTAGTAAGGTGTTTTTTCCTCAGATTCTTTCTACATTTTTTCTATATCTTTGATTTTCTGTGATTTGAAAATGACATGCTTAGATATAGTTTCTTTGGTTTTTATGTTTTTTTGGTTTTTGGTTTTTTTTTGGGGGGGGGGGCATTTATCCTGCTTTGTGTTCTCTCAGCTTCCTGCATCTGTGGTTTGGTGTCTGTCATTGATTTGGGGAGATTCTCAATCATTATTGTTTCAAATATTTATTCTGCTCTTTTCTCTCTTCCTTCTCTTTCTGCTATTCCCATTACATGTATGTTACACCTTTTGGGGTTGCCCCATAGTCCTTGCGTATTCTGTTCCTCTTTTTCAGTTTTTGTGCTCTTTGCTTTTCAGTTTTCAAGGATCCTATTAACATATCATCTAGTTCAAAGATTGTTTCCTTAACCATGTCTATTCTACTAATAAGCCCATCAAAGGCAGTCTTTATTTCTGTTAGTGTTTTTATCTCAAGCACTTCTTTTTGGTTCTTTCCTAAGATTTCCCTCTCTCTGCTTATATTACAAACGTTAAAAAGAAAAAAATGCCTTGAATAAGTTTATTGTGCATGTGGAAAACAAGACAAACAACAAGATTTTACTTTCAAATAATGGGTGATATTTAGAGAATACTTAATATGTGAATGACACTATTAATTATTTTTATGGTCATAGGACTAAACTCATTTGGGCCAGGAAATGTGTAAAGAATTATATTATTGCCACTATTCTATAAAATTATTAGACTAGATAACTTAATCTTTAGTATTAAAGATGTATTTCTGCACAGCATGGCATAAGGGACTCCTGAGGGTCTTATATGTAATGCAAAATGGACATTATTAAGAGCAGACCCTGTAATACAAGAAAGGTTAACAGATTATAGTTTGTGCCAGGAAATTCATTGAAGTCATGTAGTGACTGGCTCATGAACCGGTACCCCATAAATATTAATTGAAGGAATAAGATTAAGAAGGAAAATTGTTGGAAACAATATTTGTCTTCACCTGCTTAGTATAACCATGTAGCACATATGGAGAACAAGCAAAGTGTTTTTTGCATAAGAAGGCAGAAATCTATTGCATGATATCATTGAGATGTGGTGCAAGTAGACTATACTGAAGCATTCATTTCTAATAGATTTTATTTTTAGAGCTATTCTTCAGGTATACATAGAAAATTGCACATAAAGTACAGAGAGTTCCCTTATACCCCCTCTCCCCAACACAGTTTCTCCTATTAGTAACACCCTGAATTAATGTTACATTTGTTACTATTGATGAACCCATATTAATATATTATTAACTAAAGATCATAGCTTACATTTAGGGTTCACTCTTTATGTTGTACAATTCTGTGGATTTTGACAGATGCATGATGACCTGTATCTACCCTTACAGTAGGATATGAAATAGTTTCAACTGCCCTAAAATTCCCCTATCTTTCACCCATACATTCCTCCCTGCTCCCCTCCACCTCACCCACCCTCCACCCAAACCCTTGGCAACCACTGATTTTTTACTGACTCTGTGGTTTTATCTTTTCCAGAATTTCATGTGGTTGGAATCATACAGTATGTAACCTTTTCAGGCTGGCTTGTTTCACTTAGCCATATGCATTTAAGGTTCCTCCAAGTCTTCTTTTGTGGCTTCATAGCTTATTTCCTTTTATAGCTGAATAACAGACATCTTGGTAGATTCCAATTTTTGACAGGTATGAAAAAAGTTGCTGTAAATATTTGTGTGCAGCATTTTGTATAAACATACGTTTTCAAGTCATTTAGATAAATACCTAGGATTATAAATGCTGGATTGCCTAGAAAGCCTATGCTTTGGTATATAAGAAACTGCCAAATTATCTTCCAAAATGGCTATACCATTTTGCATCCCTACAAGCAATGAATGAGAATTTCGTTCTGCATTTTCACCAGCATTTAGCATTGTCAGGTTTGTTTTGTTTTGTTTTGTTTTTATTGTAGCCATTCTAATAGTGATATGTCATTGTTTTAATATGCAATTTCCTAATGTCAAATGATACTGAGCATGTTATGTCCTCACTTGCCACTTGCATATCTTTTTTGATGAGGAGTTTAAGATCTTTTACCTATATTTTAATTGTATTGTTGACTTTCTTTTTGTTGAGTTTTAAGCATTATTTGTAAATCTTTTATCAGATATTTGTTTTGAAAATATATTCTTCCTACTCCAATAAAGAGCTTAAAATATATATGTTTTCTCCTAGTCTGTGGCTTGTCTTTTCATGCTAAACAATAATATATATTATATTATATAATATATATCTTCCATACGTTGCCTATTCATTTTGTTGATTGTTTCTTTTGCTGTGCAGAAGCTGTTGAGTTTTATACAGTCCCACTTGTTTATTTTTGCTTTTGTTGTCTGTGCTTTTGGTGTCATATCCAAAAAAAATCATTACCAAGACCAATGTCAAGGAGCTTTTTCTCTGTTTTCTTAAATTTAGGTCTTTAATCTATTTTGAGTTATTTTTTGTAAACAGTGTCAGATAGGGCTCTAATTTCATTCTTTTGCATGTAATTATCCAGTTTTCCCAGCACCATTTATTGAAGAGACTATCCTTTCCCCATTGAGTATTCTTGGTTCCCTTGTCAAATATTAGTTGACCATATATGTGAGAGTTTATTTCTGGGTTCTCAATTTTTTCCATTACTCTATGTATCTATTTTTATGCCAGTACCATACTGTTTTAACTATTATAGCCTTGTAATATAGTTTGAAATCAGGACATGTTATCCATCCAGCTTTGTCATTCTACTCAGGATTTCTTTGGCTATTTGGGGTCCTTTTTGGTTCCATATGAATTTTATGGTTGTTTTTTTCTATTTTTGTGTGTGAAAAATGCTCTTGGAACTTTGATTGGGATTGTGTGGAATCTAGATGACTCTGGGTAGTATGGACATTTTAACTATGTCCATTTTTCTGATCTGTAAACACAGGTTATCTTTACATTTATCTGTGCCTTTTTCTATTTCTTTCATCAGTGTCTTATAGTTCTCAGTGTACAGGTCTTTCAGCTCCTTGATTAAATCTATTCCTAAATATTTTTTTTTTGATGCTATTGTAATGAAATTTTCTTTATTTCTTTTTCAGATAGTTCATTGTTGTCTTATTGTACAGAAAGCCAACTGATTTTTGAATATGGATTTTGTATTCTGCAATTTTACTGAATTGAATTATTAGTTCTAACAGTTTTTTGGTGGAGGCTTTAGGATTTTCTGTGTATAAGATTATGTCATCTGCAAACAGACAATTTTACTTCTTCCTTTCTGAGTTGGATACCTTTTATTTATTTTTCTTGCTTAATTGCTCTGGCTCAGCCTTCCAGTACTATGTTGAATAGAATCAGTGAGAGTAGCCACCCTTGTCTTGTTCCTGATCTTAGAGGAAAAGCTTTCAGTCTTTCAACACTGAGTATAAAGTTAGTTATGGGCTTGTCATATATGGCCTTTATTGTGTTGAGTCACATTCCTTCTAAATTCAATTTGTTGAGAGTTTTTATCATGAAAGGATTTAAATCTCATCAATTTTTTTCTGCATCTATTGAAATTATCATATGATTTTTATCTTTCACTCTATTAATGTGGTGTATCACACTTACTGATTTGTGTATGTTGAACCATCTTTGCATCCCAGGGATAAATCCCACTTCATTGTGCTGTGTGAGACTTTTAATGTACTATTGAATTGCGTTTTCTAGTATTTAACTGAGGATTTTTGCACCTATATTTATCAGGGATATTGACTTGCAATTTTCTTTTCTTGTAGTGTCTTTATCTGCCTTTGGTGTGAGGGTATTGTTGACCTCATAAAATGAGTTTAGGAGTGTTCTCACCTCTTCAATTTTTTGGAAAATTTTAAGAAGGATTGGCATTCATTCTTTTTAAAATACTTGGTAGATTTCACCAATGAAACTATCTGGTGCTGGGCTTTTTGAGGGGGGAGATTTTTGACTACTGATCCAATATCCTCACTCATTGTGTTGCTGTCTTTTCATCTGAAGTAGCAGTCACCTCCTCCAGTCTTTATTGACTATCTTCAGGAGATAGATACCTTCTTTCAGTTCTACTTGGGATTCCAAGGATTTCTCAATCCTTTTCTCTGTGTATGTGTTCTCCACACTTCTTACCCTGTCTCATGGCAGAATACTAAAGCTTGTATGTCTTCTCTTGATCATGTCAAGCCAGTCCTAGTGCTGACAGCCTCCCTATTGCTTTTCCTAGGGCAGTTATGAATGTTCAACTTTGTGTTTTTTTGCAAGCCCTCAGAGTTGGGCCTGCTTTCTACAGATGTTCACTAGCCATCTGCAAAGGCCCTGTCTTGCTACTCTTGGGAGAAAACACAAGAAACCATCACAGGGTGAGGATGTGTGGGGGTAAGGCAGCCAGAGTGCTGGCAGTGCCTGTAGGCCAGCTGGCCAGACAAGAAGTCCCCATTGTCTCATGGATAGGCCTTCTTGATACAGTCAGTGACATAGTAGGATCCATGTCCCTTTAATGCTCTCTAAGAGCCCTATCCTTTGGTCTTCTAGCAATTCCCCTGCTGGGTAGTCACTTACATATTTTCACTCTCCTGCATGGGAGAAATCACTGGCTGAGAGGTTCTCTCTGGGCACTGATCTGTGGCACCCTGGGGGAGGGCTCACACTGGTGAAGTGAAATTGTTTTTCTTACCCTATCTATCCAGTGTGTCCAGTTTGAATATTTTTTGCTCCAGTGGTGTGCTGGAACCTCTTCCCTGGACTCCTGGATTTTCACAAAGGCTTTCTTATCTGTCCATGGGTAATTGTCTAAATCAATGCCCTCCAGGGGCAGTTTGAGGACCATGGCCAAGAGGGGCTAGAGCCGGCTCACAGGCTATTTCAGGGTCTACAGCGAGGACTGAGGTCTGTATGCCTATTACCCTATGTATGGATGTGTGACTCCTGGGTTCTTTGGCATATGGTGCTGGTGACAGAGCCAAAGCCAAATTGGGCTATAGCTAACTCCTCAGGGTTATAGAGCTGTTTCCTTACCTGTAGCTATGGCCACGGTCAGCAAGTCAGCCATTTGGTTGTGGGCCTTTGTTAGCAAAATGTCTCCCCTCATTCTTAGACTGCACCAGAGTTTCACAATTTCCTACCTAGATCCCAGAGCTCCCACAAAGGTACTTTTGTGCTTGGATAGATGCCAATTTATTGTTGTTGTGGAGGATAAGTGGGGGACATCTTATTCAGTCATCTTGCTGATATCACTCCTATTTTGATCTTTATTTTCTGGTTTCTTGAAGTGGGAGCTTAGATTATTGATCTGAGGTCTTTCCTTCTTTCTATTGTATTTTTTTGTGTGTGTGATAAATTTACCTCTGGGTACTGCTTTAGCTGCATTTCACAAATTTTGATATCTTGTATTTTCATATTCATTCAGTTCTAAATGTATTTTTTTAATTTCCTCTGAGAGTTCCCATTTGACCTATGACTTAATTAGTATTGTTTAATTACAAATATTTTGGAGGATTTCTGTTATCTTTCTATTATTGATTTCTAGTTTGATTCTATTCTGGTCAAAGAACATACTCTATGAATTCAATCATTTTATATTCGTTGAAAAGAATGGATACTTTTCTTTTGCTGAGTGAAATGTTCTATACATATGTATTAGAGCCTGTTGGTTGATCGTATTTTTCAATTCCTTAGTTTCCTTCTCATAGTTGTCTAAATTGATGAGTGAGGAGTGTTCAAATCCCAGGACATAATTGTGCATTTATTTATATCTCTTTTAAATTCTGTTTTTGCTACATATACTTTTGAAGTTCTGATATTTGGTAGATGAAAACATAGGATTCTTGTGTCATTTTTGGCATATTTACTCTTTGTCATTATATAATGTCTCTTTTTGTCTGGTTAATGTATTTGCTTTGAAGTCTACTTAATCTGATATTTATATAGTCACTCCTGCTTTACTCCTGCTTTTTAAAAAATGAATATTTACGTGGTATAGTGTTTTTCATGATTTATTTTCAGTCTACCTATATCACTAAATTTGAAATATATTTCTTATAGACAACATATAATTTGATCATCCTTTTTAATTCACTTTGCCAGTCTCTCAGGTTCCATTGGTGTGCATTTACATCGCTAACATCTAAAGTAATGATTGATATATTAGGATTATTTCTGCAATTTTATTATTCATTTTGTTTGTCCATTTTGTTTTTCTCGTTTTCCTTTTCTTGTCTTTGTATTGGTAACCTGAACTGATTTTAGAATCTATTGTTATTTATCTATGGTATTTTTAAATACCTATCACTGTATAGTTTGTTTTTAATAGTTGCTATATTATAATATTCACGTGCAACATATCACGGTCTACTTCTATAGACATTTTGCTACCTCAAGATAAATGTGGAAACCTCATTTCCATTGGTTCCTTTACTCCCCCCACTTTTTAAAAATAAAGTCATGACATATTGAGCACCATGTCTGATGATGTTATAATCTTTGCTTCAGTTGTAAAATATACTTATAAAAACTCATGAAAAGAATAGTCCATTATACCTATCCCTGTTTTTACCCATTCCATTGTTTTGCTTTCCTCCTGAAGTCCCAGCCTCCTTCTATTTTAACTTCTTTTTTGTTAAGGGAACTTCCTTTAGCTCTTTTTAAAGATTAGTTCTGCTAGTGACACATTCTCTTAGCTTTCCTTAATCTGAGATTACTCCTTCATTACGGAAGAATATTTTGGCTTGATATAGAATTCATGATTCTGAGTTCTTTTTCTTCATCTCTTAAAAAATGGGCCACTTCCTTTTGGCTTGGATGGTTTCTGAGCAGAAATGTGCTGTCTTTTAAACTGTTGTTTCCCTGTAGGTAACATTTCATTTCTCTCTAGTTTCTTTCAAGATGTTTTGTTTGATTTTAGTTTTCAGAAGTTTGATTATGATGAGTCTTGTCATGTAATATCTGCTGTCACTATTAGTCTGAGTTCAATGAAGACAGGGACCAGGACTGTCTTGGTCAGTACCAGATATATAAGGGATGCTTAATAAGTATGCCCTGAAAGAATGAATATCCCCAGGAACTTTGGTTTCCATGACAAGTAACAGTTATTATTGAATATAAATTTGCTTTGAAGTGTACTTAAGGGTAAAACAGAAGCTTGGTGTATTTCTTACGTTTCTGGAATTTAATGGCACATAGAATTACTTGCTGTTTCAGTTGAGATACAGTTTAAAACTCTTTAAAAACATTTTAAAAATTCATTCATAGTTCTTTAAAGTTATTTGTATCCTTATGTATTGCATAAAAATATTACATCAATATATTTGGACTCTTTTCAAAGTAAATTGTTCATTGTAATCAAAAATTTTAATGGGTTAATCAGCTCCAAATAAACACAGTTATGGGCATGATTAGAGCTCTGCTCTTTTAATAACTTATTAAGTATTCTTAACTGATTGGCCTGTACAACTTTCTCAGTTGGTCAGTTTTAAAATATTCCCTTTGCAATCAAGAGTGCATAAATGAATTTCTATTTATTGGCAGGCAGGAAATTTTAATATCATACTTATTTACTTTGAGAAAGCTGCCTCTCGGGCAGGAAATCAACTTTCCTTCCTCTAGTTTTTTGGGGGTTTTTTGTTTTTGTTTTTTTTTTGCTTGGCATTTATTTGGGGTACCTGTCTACGACTCATTTATAGAGTTTTAGGTTAAAAGTTTGAATTCCTTCATCCAGTTTTGTATGTGCGTTTGGCCTACACACTTGGGCTTTGCCCATGTTCTTTGCTACTACAGATCTGTTTTACATAATCTACAAGGCATTTCCCAAATAGGTGAATATTAACTAAAGAGATGCAAGGTAGATGCTGCTTAAAATATGAGAAAGTGAACAGATTTCATAATCTGTATGGGCCATTAATGAGTAAAATTATCTTTCTTCACTCTTGGTTGCAGAAAATAAATAATCCGTAGAGTTCAGAGTATCTAGACCATTATATTCTGTCCTTGCTAATTAATTACTCTGTAATATTATCCTGCATTTACTTTAATAAAAACATAGGAAATAAAGCATTTGTAACATTTTTTATTTTAAAGTCTATTTTATCTGATATGAGTATTGCTACTCCAGCTTTCTTTTGATTTTCCTTTGCATGGAATATCTTTTTCCATCCCCTCACTTTCAGTCTGTATGTGTCCCTAGGTCTGAAGTGGGTCTCTTCGAGACAGCATATATATGGGCCTTGTTTTTGTATCCATTCAGCCAGTCTGTGTCTTTTGGTTGGGGCATTTAGTCCATTTACATTCAAGGTAATTATCGATATGTATGTTCCTATTACCATTTTCTTAATTGTTTTGTTGTTGTTTTTGTAGCTCCTTTTCTTCTCTTGTGTTTCCCGCTTAGAGAAGTTCCTTTAGCATGTGTTGTAGGGCTGGTTTGGTGGTGCTGAACTCTCCTAGCTGTTGCTTGTCTGTAAAGCTTTTGATTTCTGCTTCGAATCTGAATGAGATCCTTGCTGGGTAGAGTATTCTTGGTTGTAGGTTCTTCCCTTTCATCACTTGAAATATATCATGCCCCTCCCTTCTGGCTTGCAGAGTTTCTGCTGAGAAATCAGCTGTTCACCTTATGGGAGTTCCCTTGTATGTTATTTGTCATTTTTCCCTTGTTGCTTTTAATAACATTTCTCTGTCTTTAATTTTTGTCAGTTTGAATACTATATGTCTTGGAATGTTTCTCCTTGGGTTTATCCTGCCTGGGACTCTCTGTGCTTCCTGGACTTGGGTAGCTATCTCCTTTCCCATGGTAGGGAAGTTTTCAACTATAATCTCTTCCAATATCTTCTCGGGTCCTTTCTCTCTCTCTTCTCCTTCTGGGACCCCTATAATGCAAATGTTGGTGCGTTTAACATTGTCCCAGAGGTCTCTTAGGCTGTTTTCAGTTCTTTTCAGTCTTTTTTTCTTTATTCCTTTCTGCATCAGTGATTATCACCATTCTGTCTTCCAGGTCACTTATTCACCCTTCTGCTTCAGTTAATCTGCTGTTGGTTCCTTCTAGTGTATTTTTCATTTCAGTTATTGTGTTGCATATCTCTGTTTGTTTGCTCTTTAATTCTTATAGGTCTTTGGTAAACTTTTCTTGCAACTTTTCAATCTTTGCATCCAGTCTTTTTTCAAAGTCCTGGATCATCTTCACCATCATTATTCTGAATTCTTTTTCTGGAAGGGTGCCTATCTCCTCTTCGTTTAGTTGTTTTCCTGGTATTTTATCTTGTCCCTTCATCTGGTACAAAGTCTTTTGCCTTTTCATTTTCTCTATCTTTCTGTGGCTGTGGTTTTCAGTTCCACAAGACAAAATACTGCTGATACTGCTGTCTGACTTCTTGTGGAGGAAGCTGTCTAGGAGGCTCCTGGGTGCTTCCTGATGGGAGGAACTGATGGTGGGTAGGGTGGGTGGGCAGAGCTCAGTAAGACTTTAATCCGATTTGGTCAGCAGAGTGCAGTAAAACTTTAATCTGCTTGTCTGCCAATGGGTGGGGCTGTGTTCCCTCCTTGTTGATTGTTTGGCCTGAGGCTACCTAGCACTGGAGCTTACAGGCTCTTTGGTGGAGCTAATGGCAGACTCTGGGAGGGCTCACGCCAGTGAGCACTTCTCAGAACCCCTGCCGCCAGTGCCCCTGTCTCCTTGGTGAGCCACAGCTGCCCCCCACCTCTGCAGGCAACCCTCCAACACCAGCAGGTAGGTCTGGTTCAGTCTCCTATGGGGTCACTGCTCCTTCCCCCTGGGTCCTGGTGAGCACACTTTTTTGTGTGCCCTCCAAGAGTGGAGTCTCTGTTTCCCCCAGTCCTGTGGAGGTCCTGCAATCAAATCCCACTGGCTTTCAAAGTCTGATTCTCTGGGGATTCCTTCTCCCGTTGCTGGACCCCCAGGTTGGGAAGCCTGACATGGGGCTCAGAACCCTCACTTTAGTGGGTGGACTTCTGTGGTATAACTGTTCTCCAGCTTGTGTGTCACCCACCCAGGATTTATGGGATTTGATTTTAACATGATTGTGCCCCTCCTACCATCTCATTGCAGCTTCTCCTTTGTCTCTGGATGTGGGGTGTCTTTTTTGGTGAGTTCCAGTGTCTTTCTGTTGATGATTGTTCAGCAGTTAGTTGTAATTCTGGTGCTCTTGCAGGAGGGAGTGAGCGCACGTCCTCCTACTCCGCCATCTTGATCCTCTTCTCTCTTCAGAAATAAAGCATTTGAATTCAAGATAACACAAATTCCATCCTTCATTGCCTCTCTTGTGATTGCTTTTGACAGATACAATTATATAATTTAATCATCAATTATAATAGATTATAATAAAAAAGAGTCTGGAAATTTTGGATGATACTCATAAAGGAAAACACTCAATAAAGATGTAAAATGAAATGTATGAGTTTTCTGAAAGAATATCATCATGATTATTTCTGTCTAAATTGAAAAGTAAATCATTTTCATTAGTCCACTTTATCTAAAAATTGGAAACTCTGCCTTCATATAGATAGTTGGAGATATAGACCAAGGCTCACATGTACTGTCAGAAAGAAGAACAGGAACATATTACATCCTACTGAATAAACACTTTAATTCATAAACCAATATGATTCCTTCTCCCAATGTCTTGGGTAATGTCATCCTAGGTTGTGTAGACTCTGACCATAATACTACTAATGTTAATATTTTATAGATATGCTGAACCTGATATTTTTCCAGGATAAAAAGGCAAGATTACATCTATGTCTCACTCAGCCTTTTCAAAGAAATAAATTAGGAGCTTAGTTCTCACTTTCTTGATTCCCCTACGTTTATTAAATTCTTCTCAACCTATTTGCAATAGATTTAGATCATACCTTTATACTTTGACCTGGCCTTTGGAAAAATATAAAATAATTACAAAGTCAACTTCTTCAAACTACCTTTCAGTTTATTTTTGTATCTTTACTTGGTATCTTGATTTCTAAATGTCTTTGAGGTAATTTTTTATGGGTACAACTGGAAAATATATGACATACAATTCAGTCTGTAACACAATAAAGTCTGTTTCCTTATGCCCTTGTATTTTTCTATTAATGTTTAAAAGCAGAAAAAAAGGCCATTTTGGCAGTATATTTGTGTAGAAGAAGCAAAAGAGAAATAACCATTCTGCTTCATTACAGTTACAATGATCTGAGTTCATTTTTAATTAATACTACAGATATTCTCTTAGATACTTTCTTTAAAATTAGAAGCAACTAGTATCTTTTATTCTGATATATTTCTGCAAACATTTTCAAGAGAGTCTCAACAGAAATATGAAACATAACTACTTCTTTAGATTTCAGTAAACATTTTCCTAGTAGTTGAATGCATTTATCAGAAGTTCTAAGATATACAGTTGTATTTGTCAAATGTGCTCACAATATGAAATAAAATTTGATTCTTATGTCCTGAAGTCTGACAACCCTCTTATATTGAGTAAATGACTTAGGAATTACTGAGAAATCTAAAAATGCGAACAGGATATTCTCTAAAGAATAGATTTTGATTTTGTTCAGTTTTGGTTCTGAGGACATAATAATGCACGCCTTATACTATGGGCACAAGAAGTGTTTTTTTTTTTTTTTTCTAAGATTTAACAGAAAATAATGCAGGTGTGGGGTGGATTTCTAGTACATCTTAATGACTGAGGATCCCTCATGAGGCTGTAGTCACATGTTGGCCATGTCCACAGCCAATTTAAGGCTTGATTGAGCTAGCTGATCAAAATGGTTAACTTAACTGGCAGTTAATGCTAGTTATTGTCTAATAGTGCAGCTATTATTGGGTAATGGTGCCTACATGCAGTCTCTATATAGTGTCTCAAGTAGTTAGATTTTGTACACAGTGACTAGTTAGTTTCCCACAGTATGTATTCCAAAAGAACTGTAGGGCATTTTCTGATATAGACCTAGAATTTATGCAGCTTCACTTTAGCAACATTCTATTGGTTACAAGAGTCACTATGTTGACTTCTATATGCAAAAGGGAATATAGGCCCCACCTTTTGCTGGGAAAAGTGTTAGAGACTGTGCAGGCGTGCCACAGTGGAATCTGCTCACCTGAGAATGTTGAGACTCTTCTAAGTCAATAAACTCTTGGGAGTTCTCCCAGTTATTATCATCAGCTGGAATTCCTTGAGTGGCAAGGCTCAGATCGTGGTGGGTAATGTCCTAAGCTGCCAAAGGGGGTGAATTTATTTTCTCTTCATGGATCCATTTTTGGGGGCGATTGAAAACTACCCCATGTCAAGTCTGTCTTTAAATTTATTTTAGATGACTCAAAGATGTAAATAAGCGCCTGAATATATTCAGTTTACTTTCTGTCCCTGGGGAGGCTATACCTATGTAGGTATTAGCAATCTCAAGTCTTTCAAACGTCCTGTGAAACTAGTGGGGAACACGTCAGATAGGCTGACCGAATCATACTTAGTGTTTGACCAGCTTCCCCACGAGCCAACTCAACACTCAACATCTCTTTTTTCTCTCTGACCAAGAGTAAAATATCAATAAGTTCTGAAGAGAAATAACTCTGTGTATTGCTGACTACATATTTTTCTTTTTTGTTGGGCATGTGGGGAGGGGAAGAGAGGAGAAAAAAATGCATGACAAGCTATGAGGTGGTGGCTATTCTAGCTTGTAAATTAAATGATCTGTGAAATATAAGGTCCCTAGGAAAGGAAGAAAGAGAGAAAGACCCAAGGAAAGCTATTTTAAGGAGTACATTTCACTTTATATTTTCATTATTTAAAAGGACCAGAGTTTGTCAAGAGTTAATTTTAGGTATGAAGATTCAGGGATGTGAAGTACTCTGAAGAGTTAGGATAAAGACATGATAGAGTTCAAAGTATCAAAACAGCTCATCTATTATTCTTAATGATATTGTTGTTTAAAAAAACTGAAAATAATGTGTTTCTAGTAAAGATCCAGATCTGTGTTAAATCTAGGATATTAATGAGCCTACTTGTGTAATTATTCATGATCATCACATTTTTCTTATCCCCTTGTCTGCCCTACCTAAGAACAACACAGTAAACACAATAGTAAATATGTGTTTCATTCTTACTAAATAATTAGCATATATAGCATTATTTAATTTGATTTTTAAAATACCAGTCTCCAATTTACCTCACACACACACGTACTTATATCTTAACACAGTCACGGCAAAGAATGAAGTAAGTATGTAGTGTGCAGGGTGTCCGTTTAGGTAAGATGCCCCAGCTCCTGTCTCCCCTCCTCCAATCCCATCTCAACAGAGAAACTTTTTTGTTCACATCCCTATATTAGCTTGGTTTTCCTGTGAACCTCAGATTCAGCTCATTCTGAACTGTGGTAGGCTAAAGAATATATCTGACTCTCAAGCTATATTTTCAACATCGATAGCCCTGGGAAAGCTGATAAAAATTTCTGTTCCTTTAGAAGGTTAAACACAGCATTAACTTCGGCAGATGTAAGCAGAATAGGTACCCTACTGGACAGTATAATGTAAGAAATTCCACATACAAAAAGGAAGAATTTCTATCATTATCTGTCATCACTGATGTGTGAAATTCTCCAATCAGAGGCTTATCCTTTTGTATTGTTATTTTTAAATTTTATTTTTTTATTTTTTTCAAGCTTTACTGAGGTACAATTGACAAATGGTGTATATATTTAAGGTAAATAATGTGATGATTAGATACAATATATATCGTGAAATGATTCTTCCAATCAAGGTAACCTGTTCAACACATCACATAGTTACCTTTTTGGTGTGTGTGGTTAGAACACTAAAGATTTATCTTAGCAAATTTCAATTACACAATATGTTATTATTAACTATAGGCCCCATGCTATACATTAGATCTCCAGAATTTATCTTATTGCTGTAAGTTTGTACGCTTTGACCAATATTCCTCTATTTCCTCTAACCTCCAGCCCCTGACAATCATTGTTCTACTCTCTGCTTCTGTGAGTTAAACTTTTTTAGATTCTGCATTTAAGTGAGATCATGCAGAATTTGTTTTTCTCAATCTGGCTTATTTCACTTAGCATAATGTCCTCAGAGTTCATCCATGTTGTCCCAAATGTCCCAAGATTTCCTTCTTTTTATGGCTAAGTAATATTCCTTTCTGTATATATACGACATTTTCTTTATCCATTCAATTGTAGACAAACACTTAGATTATTTCCATATCTTGGCTATTGTGACTAACACTATAATAACATGGGAATGCAGATATATCTTTGAAATACTGATTTCATTTTCTTTAGATATATGATCCAGAAGTAGGATTGCTGGATCGTATGGTAATTCAATTTTAGTTCTTTGAGGAAACTTCATACAGTTTTCCATAATGGCCGTACCAATTTTAAACCCCACCAACAGTGTTCAGTGGTTTCCTTTTTTCCACATTCATGCCAACACTTACTTTTTTACTTTTTGATAATAGCCCTCCAAACAGGTGTGAGGTGATGTCCCATCCCACTGTGGTTTCGACTTGCGTTTCCCTGATGATTAGTGATGTTGAGCACCTTTTCATATACTTGTTGACCATTTGTCTTCTTTAGAAAAATATCTATTCAGGTCTTGTGCCCATTTTTAATAGGATTATTTGTGGGTTTTCTTGCTATTGAGTTATATGAGTTCCTTGTATATTTTAGATATTACCCCCCATCAGATATATGATTTGCAAATACTTTCTCCCAGTCCATAGGTTGCCTTTTCATTTGCTTGATTTTTCTTTTCCTTTGCTGTGCAGAAAAATTTTAGTGTGATATAGTCCTACTTGTTTCTTTTTGCTTTTGTTGTCAGTGCTTTTTTGTTTTCTTAAGCTCTTTATTGGAATATAATTGCTTTACACTCTTGTACCAGCTCTTGAGGTACAAAGTGAATCAGCTGTATTTATACATATATCCCCATATCCCCTCCCTCCTGCAACTCCCTCCCACCCTCCCTGTCCTGGCCCTCTAAGGCATCCCCCATCATCGAGTTGATCTCCCTTTGTTATACAGCAACTTCCCACTAGCTATCTGTTTTACAGTTGGTAGTGTAAATATGTCTATGCTACTCTCTCACTTTGTCCCAGCTTCCCCTTCGCCCCCCACCAACCCCTCCAGTCCATTCTCTGCATCTGCATCCTTATTCTTGCCCTGTCACTGGGTTCATCAGTGCCATTTTTTTTTAGATTCCATATATATGAGTTAGCATACAGTATTTGTTTTTCTCTTTCTGGCTTACTTCACTCTGTATGACAGACTCTAGGTCTATCCACCTCATTACATATAGCTCCATCTCATTCCTTTTTATGGCTGAGTAATATTCCATTGTATATATATGCCACATCTTCTTTATCCTTTCATCTGTTGATGGGCATTTAGGTTGTTTCCATGTCCTGGCTATTGCAAATAGTGCTGCAATGAACGTTATGGTACATGTTTCTTTTGGGATTATGATTTTCTCTGGGTATATGCCCTGTAGTGGGATGACTGGATCATATGGTAGTTCTATTTTTAGTTTTGCAAGGAACCTCCAAACTGTTTTCCATAGAGTTACCAGTGCTTTTAATGTCATATCCAAAAAGTCATTTCTAAGACTAAGGTCAAGGAGCTTTTCCCTTGTTTTCTTCTGGAATTTTTACATTTAATTTTTAAAGGGTTTAGGTCTTGTCTTTATGTCTTTAATCCATTTTGAGTTGATTTTTGTTAGTGGTATAACATAGGGGTCCAATTTTATTTTTCTGTATGTTGTTATACAGCTTTCCTAGCATCATTTATTAAAGAGACTGTCCTTTCCTCATTGTGTGTTTTCAGCAACTTTGTCGAAGATTAGTTGACTGTATATGTGTACATTTATCCCCTGGCTTTCTGTTCTCTTCCATTGGTCTATATGTCTGTCTTTATTCCAGTATCATACCATTTTGATTACCGCAGCTTTGTAATAAATTTTGAAGTTACTAAGTATGAGGCCTCTAGCTTTGTGTTTATTTCTCAAGATTGTTTTGGCCATTCTGAAGTCTTTAAGATTGCATATGCATTTTACAAGTTTTTATTATTTCTTCAAAAACTGCCATTAGGATTTTGGTGGGGATTGCACTGAATCTGTAGTTTGCTTTGGATAACAAGGGCATTTTAACAATATTGATTCTTCCTATCCATGAATATGGAGATATCTTTCCATTTATTTGTATCTTCTCAAATTTCTTTCATCATTTTCTTTTAATTTTCAATGTACAAATCTTTAATATCCTTGGTTAAATTTACATCTAAGTACAGTTGACCCTAGAACAATATGGGAGTTAGGGATGTTGACCTTCCAGCAGTCAATAGTCAGCCCTCCCTATATATGACTCCACACCCACAGATTGAACCAACCACAGATCATGTAGTACTGTAGTATATGTATTTTTAAAAATCGATGTATAAGTGGACCTATGCAGTTCAAACCTGTGTTGTTCAAGGGTCAACTGTATTCTTTTTCATGCTCTTTTAAATAGCATTGTTTTCTTAATTTCTTTTTTCAAATAGTTCATTGTTAGTGTATAGTAATGCAACTGATTTTTGTATGTTGATTTTGTATCTTGCAACTTTACTGAATTCATTTATTTGTTATAACAGTTTTTTCTGGGATCACTACAAATAAAATCATGTCATTTGCTAGCAGAGAAAATGATCTCAGAGGAAAAGCTTTTGGGTTTTCAACATTGAATATGATATTAGCTGTGGACTTTGCATTTGTGGCTTCTATTATGTTGAAATAATTTTCTTCTATTCCTACATTGTTGAGTATTTTTTTATCATAAAAGCATGTTGAATTTTGTCAGATTTTTTTCTACATGTCTTGAGATGATCATGTGTTTTTTATCCTTCATTCTGTTAAAGTGGTTTATCATACTGATTGATTTTCTTATGTGGAGCCTTCCTCGCATCCTATGGTTAAATACTATTTGGACATGGTGTATGATCCTATTAATGTGCAGTTGAATTCCATTTGATAGCATTTGTTGAGGATTTTTGCATCTATATTCATTAGGGATATTGGCCGGTAGTTTTCTTTTCTTGTAGTGTCTCTTTTGGGTTTGGCTTCAGGATAAATTACATTTGGAAGTATTTGGATGTATTCCCTCCTCTTCAATATTTTGGAAGAGTTTAAGATGGATTAATGTTACTTCTACTTTAAATATTTGGTAAAATTCACCATATGTTCCTGGGTATTTCTTTGTTGGGAGGATTTTGATTACTGATTCAATGTTCTTAACATTTATAGATCTGTTTAGGTTTTCTGTTTATTCATGATTCTGTCTTGGTAGATTACATTTTTCTGGGAACTTATTCACTTCTTCTAGGTTATACAGTTTTTAAATATATAATTGTTTATAGCAGTCTCTTATGACCATTTTTGTATCTGGGGCATCAGTTGTAACGTGTCCTTTTTCATTTAAGATTCTATATATTTAAGTCTTTTCTTTTTTTCTTAATTAGTCTAGCTAATTTTGTTGATTTTGTTCTTTTCAAAAAACCAACTCTTAGTTTCACTCTTAGTTGATTTTTTTCTATTTTCTCTTTGATTTATTTCCGCTCTACTCTTTATTATTCCCTTCTTTCTGCTAATTTTGGGTTGAGTTTTTCTTCTTTTTCTAGTTTCTTGAGGTATAGAGTTAGGTTGTTTATCTGAGTTCTTTTTTTTTAATGCAGGCATTTATCACTATAAAATTCCCTCTTAGTACTACTTTTGCTGCATTCCATAAGCAATGTTGTGTTTTCATTTTCATGTGTCTCAAGATATTTTCTAACATCTTTTTGATTTTGTCTTTTGTTCATTGGTAGTTCAAGATTTCCTTTGGGGGTTTTTTAATTAAAATTTGATTAATTTCCACATATTTGTGTATTTTCTAGTTTTCCTTCTGCTGTTGATATCTAGTTTCATCCCACTGTGATGACAAAAGACAACTGGTAACATTTCAGTCTTCTTAAATTTGTTTAGACTTGATTTGTGACCTAACATGCAATCTGTCCTTGAGAATGTTCCATGTGCAGTTGAGAGGAATGTAAATGCTGTTGCTGTTGAGTGGATTGTTCTGTGTATATTTGTTAGAACCATTTGTCTATAGTGTTGTTCCTGTCTTCTTTTTTTCTTATTGATCTTCTTTCTTGGTTTTCTATCCATTATTGAAAATGGAATATTGAAATCTCCTGTTATTATTCTATTGCTGTCTATTTCTACTTTCAGTTCTGTCAATCTTGGTACATATATTTAGATACTCTGTTGTTAGGCATACATATAGCTATAATATGTATAATTGTTATATCATTCTGGCAAGTTGATCTGATATAAGGTCCTTCTTTGTCTTCTGTGACAATTTTAAGTCAACTCTGCCTAATATATATGTAAGGCCATCCATGCTTTTTTGTTTACCATTTGCTATCTTTCTTCCCTTTAAAACTTTCAGCCTATGTGTATCTTTAAACCCAAAGTTAGTCTCTTGTAGGTAGCATATGCTTGGATCTTGTTTTTTATCCTATCAGCTACTGTCTCTTTTGAGTGGGGAGTTTGATTTATATTTAAAGTGTTTAATAGAGAAGGACTTAGTATTGCCATTTTGTTGTTTTCTTTATGTCTTGTAGCTCTTTGATCCATCTTTTCTTCTCTTGCTGTCTTCCTGTATGTTGTATTGATTTTTTTTTTTTGTAGTGACATGCTTTGATTCCTTTCTCATTTTCTTTTGGATATTTTCTATAGGTATTTTCTTTGTGCTTACCATGGGGCTTACATAAAACTTCTTATAAGTTTAACAATCCATTTTAAGCTGATAACTTCAATTGCATACAAAATCTCTATACTTTGTTAGTGATATACAAATTACATATTTTATATTGTGTATCCATTAATATTTTTATAGTTATAGTTGTTTTTATACTTTTGATTTTTAACTTTTATGCCACAATTGAAAGTGATTTATGTACCACTGTTGAACTATTCAGTTTTGTGTGTTTTTCTATATATTTACCTTTACCAGTGAGCTTTATATTTTCAAATGCTTTCATGTGGCTATTTGGCATCTTTTCATTTCAACTCGAAGGACTCCCTTTAGCATGTCTTGTAAGGCAGGTCTTATGGTGATTTTCTCCCTTAGCTTTTCTCTGTCAGGGAAAGTATCTACTTCATTTTTGAAGGATGATTTTGCTGGATATAGTATTTTTGTTTAGCAGTTTGTTTTTATCATTTTAAATATATCATTCCTTTCACTTCAGGCTTACAAGGTTTCTGCTGAGAAATCTGCTAAGAGTCTTACAAGGATTCCCTTGTATATGATAAGTTATTTTTCTCTTGCTGTTTCCAAATTCTCTTTTTGTCTTTTTGACATTTTGATTATGTGTCTCATTGTGGAGTTTTTTGGTTTCAGCATCTTTAAAGCCTTTTGGACTTCATGAATCTGATGTCCATTTCCTTTCCCAGATTTGGGAAGTTTTCGGCCATTATTTCTTTAAATAAGCTTTCTGCCTCTATTTCTCTCTTTTGCTTCTGAGACTCATAATGTGTATATTGGTCCTCTTGATATTGTGTAAAGTCCCTTATGTTTTCTTCACTCTGTTTTATTTCTTTTTCTTTTTGATTCTCTGACTGGATAATTTCACGTGACTTTTCTTCAAATTCTCTGATTACTTCTGCTTGATCATATCTACTGTTGAACCTCTAGTGAATTTTTCAGTGCAGTGAATTTTCCATCTGCATTCCTCAGCTCCAAAATTTCTTTGGTCTTTTGTATATTTTCTGTCTTTTTGTTGAAATTCTCATTTTGTACATGCATTGTTTTCCTGATATTGTTGAACATCTTCATGACAGTTATTCTGAATAATTTGTCAAGTAATTCCTATACCTCCATTTCTTTATGGTGTGTTTCTGGAGATTTATTTTGTTTCTTTAACAGGGTAATTTTTTCTGCTTCTTCATATTCTTTTTAACTTTGTGTTGGTATCTACACATTTGAAAAAATAGCTACCTCTCCCATTCTTTACAGACTGGCTTTATGCAGGGAAGGATCTTCACCAATCAGTGCAACTAGAGACTCTGGGGGCCTCTCACATATTTTCTGTGAATATGTCTTTCTGAACTTGTGTATGAAAATTACTAATTAGAAGGGCTTGCCAGTTTCTATTTTTTCTGAAGTTTGAAATCTCTTGCTCCCTTTGGTGTCTGTCTTCTATACTGTGAGTACTCTGAAACAGCAGCACGCTGCCCAAATCTTTTTTTCAGAAGCCTCTAGGCATCTAGAGTTTGTCAAGTTGTCTCAGTTCCATGAGACAAGCAAGACAGAAACCAGAACATTAAGCAACCCACTGAAAAGCCAGAAATTTGGACACATGTTCCACTTTTCTTTTTCTGCACTTACAGAGAGCCTTCTGAGCTATATCAGTTTCTGTCTGCCCTACCATGAGACCTCTGTAGCACCCAGCCCCCATGCCCAGCTCCTTTTTGTTCTCAAAAACTACCATGCATCTAGAGTGTGTCAGGTCTCATCAATACTTCAAGATAGGCAAGACAAGCCAGTCCCCCAGCAGCCCCACACCCCCACCATCCAAATGTTGGATGTCTGGTGCATTCTTCTCTTTTCTTCACCTGGGAGAAGCAGGACCTGAGAATTTCCTCCTAATCCTGTGGTACTGTGCTTGGGAGGGAGAGACTGTGGTGAGAGCATGCTACAAATTTTCCTAGTAGCTACAAAGCAGATGATTTTGCACTCACCTGGAGGGCAGAAGCCTCTTAACTGGTTTCAGAATTTCTCACATTGGAGATTGGTCTGCATATTTTTGAATCAGTGTCTCCATGGAATTGATCTGGGGCTTCTTATTCTGCCATCTTGCTGATATCACCCCTCTGGATATTCTGTTTTATACATCTCTTATATATTGGATCATGCATCATTGCCTAGTACTGGTAATAAAATGTTTTAAAATAATAACAATCATAATGACTATATTAATATTAATTAGTCCTTATCAGGTACTTTCTGTATGCCAGGAAAGATAATAATCTTAATGGGCATTATTAACAGAATGAAAACTGAGGTTCAAAAAGACTAAGTAAGTTGCCTGAAGTCATCCTCCCAGATACAGCTAAGATTCCAGTCTAGGCCACCTGTATCCTTAGTCCACTTTCTCATACCACCTACTATGATACTCATTACACATTTACTGAAAGGATCATTGAGTCCCAACCTGAATCTCCCATCTCCTCTTATGTTTAACTGTTGGATCTTTCCTAGGAAACTGTTCTTTACCTTCTGCCTGTATCTCCCCTGTCAGTTTGGATTTTAAATTCCTCACAACCTCCCATGTACTGTGCCTCTCTCTTGCTTTCTTCTACCAAGAAGTTCTTCAACTTCTTTCACAATCTTCATCTCAAATGTAATCTACCTTGACTTCAAGATGGTCACTTGAATCTTAAATGTCACCTAGTTCACTTCAGATCATAGCAACTCATCTCCAGGCTGAAGAATCTTTAATGAACCTGTAAAATACTTAAGTCTCACTTAGCAAGTGGAAAACTGAAGGAGAGTGAGCAAATATCAAGTTGGAATAATAGTAAAAGCAAAGGCTTTATGATAGGTGTTGTGGTCAGGCATTTTAGACATTAATTTATTTAAAAACAATTAAATTTTCATTTGGGACATTGAGTTCTTCCAGTTTTTATAGGGACAGCATTGTATTCTTTGTACACTATAAAAATAAAATGTGATTGAAAAAAATCTTTAAGATTCCATTTTTGTCACCCTGGGAAGAAGGACACTTTTTGATAATTTTAAAAATGCCTTCTCAGTATTATTCTGTAAGCATTCCATAAAGTAACAAGTGTTAGACTCACAGCTGCATAGCAGCATTAATGTTTAACTGTGGTCCTATGCGGCAGGAAATAAACTAAGCCCTAACCATCAAATTCTCATAAAGAAAACAGGGTAATGACAAAATTTTAAAGGTTGATATTATATATATATTTTTTTCCAGAGATCCTGAGCCATTCATGGCATACTTCCTACCTGGCAGTGATCCTGAGTTTTTTGTAAAACCTCAGGTTGGAGAACTTCTTCCTCCTGACACTGAAGGAACTCTAATTGTTGTGGGTTTTAAACCCAAAATGTACAGCAGGAAATACAAAGCAACATTAGCAATACAGGTGAGTTCTACAAAGGCAATAGTCAAGAATGTTTGATGTCACAAGTCATTAAATGACTTTGGGAGAAAAGGTTTTACCCAATGATCACAGATAAAGAATAGCAACATTATCTTGCAAAAGTCAACATATTTCAGCTGCCCTGTCTTGTTTTAATTTCCTTTTGGTCAATAAACTTTAAATGTGAAATATAACCAAAAAAGTTGTTATCCCCAGTGGAAATAGGAAATTATTTCTCTTCCATGTTAAGGAATTGTGTAAGAGATAAATAATGACTGTAAATAATGACTATTAAGCTCATTGTATCACTCTATCACAAAATCTTCAAGACTTTAGGTGACTTGCAATAAAGGTTCTGAAACCTTTGATTAAGGGATAAGGTGTTCTCAAAATGTTAAAGTCTAAAAATGAAGAAAATTAAATGGAAGATAAAATTTTTTATTGAAATAAAAACCAATGTGAAATGGGCCATTAAAGTAAAATAATTTTGAAGTGATCATTTTATTAAAAGTTAAGGTAAATACAATTCTGAAAATTTATCCAGTAAGAAAAATTTCTCCATAAAATTTCCCATACATTATGCTACTAAGAACTTTTTGGCTAAGGATAACTTTCAAGTTATTTCTGAAAACATGCCTATTGCCACTGTTTTCAGTAGCACAGGCACAAGGGACATAAACAACTTCTTAGGAATATATTTATATTTGGATTATATATATTTTATGTATACACACAGACTCAGCATCACTTATCGCAAAATTGTTTGAATTTTTTTGTCAGTTAATCAATTTTATTTTTTAAAGACTTTTTTATAGTTGATTTACAATGTTGTGTTACTTTCTGCTGCACAGCAAAGTGGATCAGTTATACATATACATATATCCACTCTTTTAGATTCTTTTCCCATATAGGTCATTATAGAGTATTGAGTAAAGTTCCCTGTGCTATATAGTAGGTCCTTGTTAGTTATCTATTTTATATATAGTAGTGTATATATGTCAATCCCAATCTCCCAATTTATCCCTCCCTCCCCCCTTTCCCCACTGCTAACCATAAGTTTGTTTTGTACATATGTGACTCTATGTCTGTTTTGCAAATAAGTTCATTTGTACCATTTTTTTTAGATTCCACATATATGAGATATCATATGATATTTGTCTTTCTGACTTACTTCACATAGTATGATAGTCTATAGTTGCATCCATGTTGCTGCAAATGACATTATTTTGCACTTTTTCATAGCTGAGTAATATTCCATTATATATATGTACCACATCTTCTTTATCCATTCATCTGTTGATGGACATTTAGGTTGCTTCCATGTCCTAGCTGTTGTAAATAGTGCTTCAGTGAACATTGTGGTGCATGTATCTTTTTGAATTAGAGTTTTGTCTGGGTGTATGCCCAGGAGTGGGATTTCTGGATCATATGGTAGTTCTAGTTTTAGTTTTTTAAGGAACCTCCATACTGTTCTCCATAGTGGCTATATCAATTTACATTTCCACCAACAGTGTAGGAGGGTTCCCTTTTCTCCACACCCTCTCCAGCATTTATTATTTACATATTTTTTGATGATGGCCATTCTGATCAGTGAGATGATACCTCATTGTAGTTTTGATTTGCATTTCTCTAATAATTAACAATGTTGAGCATCTTTTCATGTGCTTTCTGGCAATCTGTGTGTCTTCCTTGGAGAAATGTCTATTTAGATCTTCTGCCCATTTTTTGATTGTGTTGTTTGTTTTTTTTTGTTACTGAGCTACATGAGCTGTTTGTATATTTTGGAGATTAATCCTTTGTTGGTAGCACCATTTGCAAATATTTTCTCCCATTCTGTAGGTTGTCTTTTCATTTTGTTTATGGTTTCCTTTGCAGTGCAAAATCTTGTGAATTTGATTAGGTCCCATTTGATTATTTTTGTTTTTATTTTCATTACTCCAGGAGGTGGATCAAAAAAGAACTTGCTTTGATTTATGTCAAAGTGTGTCTTGCCTATGTTTTCTTCTAAGAGTTTTATAGTATCCAGCCTTCCATTTAGATCTTTAATCCATTTTGAATTTATTTTTGTGTATGGTGTTAGGTAGTGTTCTAATTTCTTTTGTTAACATGTAGGTGTCCAGTTTTCCCAGCACCATTTATTGAAGAAACTGTCTTTTCTCCATTGTATATTTTTACCTCCTTTGTCATAGATTAGTTGACCAGAGTTGTGTGGGTTTATCTCTGGGCATTCTATCCTGTTCAATTGATCTATATGTCTGTTTTTATGCAAGCACTATACTGTTTTGAGTACTGTAGCTTTGTAGTATAGTCTGAAGTCAGGGAGCCTGATTCCTCCTGCTCCATTTTTCTTTCTCAAGATTGCTTTGGCTATTAACGATCTTTTGTGTTTCCATACAATTGTAAAATTTTTTGTTCTAATTATGTGAAGAATGCCCTTTGGTAATTTGATAGGGATTGCATTGAGTCTGTAGTTTGCTTTGGGTAGTATAGTCATTTTGATAATATTGATTCTTCCAATCCAAGAACATGGTATATCTCTCCATCTGTGTCATTGATTCTGAATATTTAACTACTATGAGCACTGGATAAAAGAGCCAGTTATGGTTAAAACAGGGCCATTCCAAATGTGCAAGAAATTCCTGCACTTTTTCAGTGATAGATATCACATTACACATTAAACCCTGATGTTACTGCAGTATTCTTTTGACCCAAACTTCTCCTGAATGAACATACATGGTACAACTCTTATGTGAGGAAGATGGCCTAGATAAACACAGGCAGTATCAGGAAACTCTTTAAGAGCAGTGAGTCTGAACATAAATGTGCAGAAAATGCTAAACTGCCTAAATCAGTATTGCCATTCTGAACAAAAATGCAGAAGAAATGAAGGATTTTTAAGTAAATCCCTGTACAAGTTGTACTGACTTGGATTTAGATTATGATTATCATTAATGAGTTTGCACCATGCTCAGAAATTGCAAATAGTTATATTAGTGATATACTTTCATAATCTAAAATACAGAAGCTTGGCATATTTACCAGTCAGTTCTATAGGCACACTGAAATTCCCATCGACAAATCTTGTGAGGTATTGTTTCCATTACGTATAGTTCATACTGGACAGAAGTCTCATGTAAACTGAGTAGATGGCTTCCCTTTAGATCAGATGGATGTTTAGCTCATCCTCAGGGCAGACCTCTATGTATGAGAGACTTTTTAGTGAATGATTTTTAATTCATAAAGCCAAATGTTTTCCTGAATTTATTTTCCATGTTAATTATTTATTATCAGTGTAATTTCAGTTTTGTGCCCTTCCCATACTTTACATGGAGAAGAGAGAAGGTGTTAATCTGGTAAACTTTTTCTTACATTTTTCTCTGTCCCTGGATATTGCATATAAAATGTCTTCATCTCTTTGTTTCCAGACGGCAGATATGTACTTGTTGTATGATATCAATGGGTTACCTCAAGTTACCATACCACCGGTGAATGTAAAAGCCAAAGTTGACACTACTAACAAGATGTTTGACAAAAAGCCAGCGCATCAGCGCAATTTTATCTGTGAAAATGCTCAACTCACAACTACAGGGGTATCCTCTACCATCAAGGGTGCTCCTTTGATGTTGAAGAATAAATAAAAAATTGTTTTTCCCAAACTATTTGTTGGTCTTAAGTACAGTTGAATATATTTTCATGATGGTGATTTCATTTTTGGAATATTTCTGAGGAATACTATTTCAAGTATAATAGGCCTTCTATATTTTCTTTTTAAAAAAACTGATGGAATCTATTCTCTGAATGTGTTATACTTAATTTCTGAGTTATGTATGTGTTATAAAATGCACTGCTTCTGAATGTTGGGATTAGTTCACTTTTAAAGTACAGGAGTATTTTTGTAGTAAAGCTGAAAGACGATTTTAACTTACAAATCCATGCACATAAGCATATATATGCCATATGATCCTATATTGACTCTTTGAATAATAAAGATATATTTCAAAATGATCCAGGAGAAAGCTTATTTTCTTAAAGGTGAGTATGTTGCTTGGCTCTTATCATTGAGAGGAAATATAATAATAAAGAGCCAATATGGACGGTCTTTAAGACAATTTGACGCAAAATGACTAGATCTGCCACAAGTTATTCATGTGATTTTAAACAAGTCACTTACCTTTTTGTGCCCTTTTTCCTTGTGTGCAAAATGAAAGAATTGAACTAGGAATAAGAGTTGGCAAACTACAGTTAATTCTAGTCTACCACCTGTTTTTATGCAGCCTACTAGCAAATAATGATTTTTATATTTTTTAATGGTTGAAAAACTCAATAGAGGAATATTGTGTACCATAAGAAAGTTACATCAAATTTAAATTTCATTGTCTACAAATAAATTTTTATGGGAGCACAGCCACATTCATTTTTTAATATGTTTTCTGTAGCTGCTTTTGTGCTATAACAGTGAAGTTAAGTGGACAGAAACCATATAACTGAAAAGCTTAAAATATTTACTCTCTGGTACCTTATAGAAAAAATTTGGCAACCCCTGTCCTAGGCCAAGAATGACCTCTAGGAACCACTGTCAATGGATTGATCATAATTTCTTCACATGGTGTTAAGTAGAATTCTAGGGACACATCTCTGGGACCAATTAATCTTGTCTGCAGTTATTCAAGTAGAGGAGAGTGGAGGCTCACATACCCCAGATTTGCCATCCTGGAAAAAACAAGAACTAAAATTCTGTAAATTTCTAAAAACCGTTCTTGTTCTGTGGCCCTCTGAATATGCTTCTTTGAGTATAGAGTCGTAGATCATTTGTCTGTCCTTTCCCCTGTGTACTGTTGGGAAGAAGGGTGGTTTCACTCCCTGAGTATATTTCTGACAAAGCCTTCATAAAACCTCTCCAAATCCTTAAGAAAGTAGAATCGCATTAGCCATGAATGTACTTAGAGATCTAATTGCTTTTATATTTTGGTGTTTATGGTAATGCATAATATTTAAATCATCTTAAACCTCTTTATATTCAGCCTTATGAGAGTCACAATTGCTCTCCTATCTGAAATGCTCCACTAATTGAAATTAGGCACCCAGAATGGAGTCCATTTTGATTTGACTTTTCTCAGTCAGAGAAGGGAGTGCGAATGAGAACCTGGGATAACATGCTATTAACTATTTCATGTTGTGAATATTTCAAAAATGCTTAAAATTGTGATGCTAAATTGTCATGTTTCACATCTTATCCTGGATGTTACATTCTTCAGAAGAGGTGTCTATGGTTGGAATGCAAACTATTATTTGTCCAAATGAAAATGGGGCAAAAGCAACACAAGTTGACAAAAGTGAATACTGAATAAAATTCTAAGAACCCAAAGGTGTTGGGAAAGGATTCAGGGAGAGGAAACTGTTGCTTTGTCTATTTTAGATCATTTCTTAGTCCAGCAGTTGTGAATACCAATGGCTCTTAAAATCAAAGGGCATCTCCCACTCTCACTTTTATTCAGCATAGTGTTGGAAGTCCTTGCCATGCAATCAGACAAGAAAAGAAATAAAAGATATCCAAATTGGAAGAGAAGAGGTAAAACTGTCATTGTTTGCAGATGACATGATATTCTCTGTAGAGAACCCTAAAGTCTGCACATGAAAACTATTAGAACTAAGAAATGAATTCAGGAAGGTAGGATACAAGGATACAATTTAAACACCCAATTCTCTAGTTTACTGGAGTTTTTTCCTTAATATTTTTTATTGAATAATAATTGATTTTCAATGTTGTATTCATTTATGCTGTACAGCAGAATGATTCAATTATACCTATCTATACATTCTTTTATATATTCTTTTCCATTATGGTTTATCATAAGATATTGAATATAGTTCTCTGTGCTGTACAGTAGGACCTTGTTGTTTATTCATGCTATATATAAAAGCTTACATCTGGTAACCCAAGCCTCCCACTCCATCCCTCCCTCAACCTGCCCTGCCCCCTTGGCAACCACCAGTCTGTTCTCTATGTCTGTGATTCTGTTTCTGTTTCATAGATAGATTCATTTGTGTCATATTTTAGATTCCACATATAAGTGATATCATGTGGTATTTGCCTTTCTCTTTCTGACTTACTTCACTTAGTATGATAATCTATAGTTGCATCCATGTTGCTGCAAATGGCATTATCTTGTTCTTTTTTATGGCTGAGTAGTATTCCGTCATATATATGTACCACATCTTTTTTATCCATTCATCTGTCAGTGGACATTTAGGTTGTTTCTATGTCTTGCCTTTTGTGAATAGTGCTGCTTTACACATAGAGGTGCATGTATCTTTTTGAATTATAGATTTGTCTGGATATATGCCCAGGAATGCAATTGCTGGATCATATGGTAATTCTATTTTTAGTTTTCTGAGGAAACTCCATACTGTTTTCCACAGTGCTGCACCAACTCACATTCCCACCAGCAGTGTAGGAGGGTTTCCTTTTCTCCACACTGTCTCCAGCATTTGTTATTTGTAGACTTTTTTTTTTAATTTTAATTTTTTATTTGTTTTTGGCTGTGTTGGGTCTTAGTTGCAGCATGCAGGATCTTTGTTGAGGCATGTGGGATCTTTCGTTGTAGTGTGTGGGCTCTTTGTTGTGGCATGTGGGCTTCTCTCTAATTGTGGCATGCATGCACCAGGGTGCATGGGCTCTGTAGTTTGCGGCATGCAGGCTCTCTAGTTGAGGCATGCAAGCTTAGTAGTTGTGGCGCACAGCATGTGGGAGCTTAATTCCCTGACCAGGGATCAAACCCACATCCCCTGCATTGGAAGGCAGATTCATTACCACCAGAGAAGTCCCTGTAGACTTTTTAATGATGGCCATTCTGACTGGTGTGAAGTGGTACCTCAATGTAGTTTTGATTTGCATTTCTCTAATAATCAGTGATATTGAGCAGTTTTTCACATGCCTTGGACATCTGTATTTCTTCTTTGGAGAAATGTCTATTTAGGTCTTTTGCCCATTTTTCAATTGTGTTTTTTGCTTTTTTGTTGTTGAGTTGTATGAGGTGCTTATATATTTTGGAAATTAAGCCCTTGTCAGTCTTATCTTTTGCAAATATTTTCTCCCATTCTGTAGGTTGTCTTTTTATTTTGTTTATGGTTTCCTTGCTGTGCAAAAGCTTGTAAGTTTGATTAGGCTCTGTTTGTTTGTTTTTGTTACTATTTCTATTGCCTTGGGAAACTGACCTAAGAAAACACTGGTATGATTTATGTCAGAGAATGTTTTACCTTTGATCTCTTCTAGGAGTTTTATGGTGTCCTGTCTTATATTTAACTCTTTGAACCATTTTAAGTTTATTTTTGTGTATGATAAGAGGGTGTGTTGTAACTTTGTTGATTTACATGAGACTGCGCAACTTTCCCAACATCACTTGCTGAAGAGACTGTCTTTTTCTCATTGTATATTCTTGCCTCCTTTGTCAAAGATTAATTGACCATAGGTGTGTGGGTTTATTTCTGGGCTCTCTATTCTGTTCCATTGATCCATATGTCTGTTTTGTGCCAATACCATGCTCTTTTGATTACTGTAGCTTTGTAGTATTTTCTGAAGTCTGGGAGGGTTATGAATCCTGCTTTGTTCTTTTTTCTTCAGTATTGCTTTGGAATTCTGGGTCTTTTATGGTTCCATGTGAATTTTAGAATTATTTATTCTCGTTCTGTGAAAACCATCATGGGTAATTTGATAGGGATTGCATTAAATCTGTAGATTGCTTTGGGTAGTATGGCCATTTTAACAATATTAATTCTTCCAATCCAAGAGCATAGGATATCTTTCCATTTTTTTGAGTCATCTTTAATTTCACTTATTAATGTTTTATAGTTCTCAGTGTATAAGTCTTTAACCTCCTTGGTCAAGTTTATTCCTATGTATTTTGAGGGGTGCAATTTTAAAAAGTATCTTTTTTTTAACATTCTCATTCATTGTTGGTATAAAGAAATGCAACCAATTTCTGTATATTAATCTTGTATCCTGCTGCCTTTCTGAATTTGTTTATCAATTCTGCTAGTTTTTGCACAGAGTCCTTAGGGTGTTCTATATCTAGTATCATACCATCTGGTTATGACACTTTTATCTCTTCCTTTCCAGTTTGGATACCTTTTATTTCTTTTTCTTGTCTGATTGCTGTGGCTAGGAATTCCAATAATATGTTGAATACAGGAGGTGAGAGTGGGCATCCTTGTCTTGTTCCAAATTTTAGTGAGAAGGCTTTCAACTTTTCACCATTTAGTATTATATTGGCTGTGGATTTGTCATAAATAGCTATTATTATATTGAGAGATATTCCTTCCATACCCACTTTGGTAGCTGTTTTTATCATGAATGGATGTTGAATTTTGTCAAATGCTTTTTCCACACCTATTGAGATGATCGTGTGGTTTTTGTCCTTTCTATTGTTGATGCGGTGTGTCACATTGATTGATTTGCATATGTTGAACCATCCTTGTGAACTTAGGATGAATCCCACTTGGTTGTGGTGTATGATCTTTTTTATGTCTTGTTGGATGCAGTTTGCTAGTATTTTGTTGAGAATTTTCACATCTATATTCATCAAAAATATTGGTTGGTAATTTCCTTTTTTGGTGGTGTCTTTGTCTGTTTTTTGGTATCAGGGTGATGATGGCTTCATAGAATGTCTTTGGGAGTGTTCCCTCATCTTCAATTTTTTGGAAGATTATGAGAAGGATCGGTATAAGTTCTTTTTTGTATGTTTGATATAATTCACCTGTGAAGCCATCTGGTCCTAGACTTTTGTTTGTAGGGAATTGTTAAATTACAGATTCTATTTCACTTCTAGTGATTGGTCTGTTTATTTCTTCTCGATTCAATTTTGGTGGGCTGTATGCTTCTAGAAACTTGTCCATTTCTTCTAGGTTGTCAAATTTGTTGGCATATAATTGTTCATAGTATTCCATTATGTTTTTTTGTATTACTGCAGTAGGGTACAAGATTAATATATAGAAATCTGTTGTATTTCTTTAAACAAATAATGAAATATCAGAAAGAGAAATTAAAAATGATCCTGTTTAAAATTGCATCAAAACACAATATCTAAGAATAACCTTAACCAAGAATTTTAAAGACCTATGTGCTGAAAACTATAAAACAGTGATAAAGGAACTTGAAGATGATTCAAACAAATGGAAAGATATCCCATGCTTTTGGATTGGAAGAATTAATATTGTTAAAATGGCCTTACTACCCAAGACAATCTACAGATTTAATGAAATCCCTATCAAAATACCCATGACATTTTTCACAGAAATAATAGGACAAATAATCCTAAAATTTATATGGAACTACAAAAGACACAGAGTTGCCAAAGCAATCCTGAGGAAAAAGAACAAAAAGACAGAGGCATAATCCTTCCAGACTTTATACTATGCTACAAAGCTAAAGTAACCAAAACAGCATGGTATTAGCTAGTACAAATATATAGATCAGTGGAATAGAACAGAGAGCCCAGAAACAAACCTGCACAACTATGGTTAATTGCCTATGACAAAGGAGGCAAGAATATACAATGGAGAAAGTACAGTTTCTTTAGCAAGTGGTGCTGGGAAAGCTGGACAGCTACTTGTAAATCAGTGAAATTAGAATACTCCCTCACACCATATACAAAAATAAACTCAAAATGGTTTAAAGACCTAAATATAAGACATGACACCATAAAGCTCCTAGAAGAGATCATAGGCAAAACATTCTCTGACATAAATCATAGTGATATTTTCTTAGATCAGTCTCCCAAGACAAAATAAATAAAAGCAAAAATAAACAAATGGGGCCTATTAAAATTTAAAAGCTTTTGCACAACAAAGGAAACCATCAACAAAAGGAAAAGACAACTTACAGAATGGGAGAAAATATTTGCAAACTGTGTGAGCAACAAGAGCTTAATATCCAAAATATACATACAATTCTATATCCAATAAAAAGCAAACAGTACAATCAAAATATGGGCAGAAAACCTAAATAGACGTTTACCAAAAGAAGGCATACAGATGGCCAACAGACACATAGAGAGTTGCCCAGCATCACTAATTATTAGAGAAATGGAAATCAAAACCACAATGTGGTATCACCCCACACCATTCAGAACGGCCATCATCAAAAAGTCTACAAATATTAAATGCTGAAGGGGTTGTGGAGGAAATGGAACCCTCTTACACTGTTGGTGGAAATGTAAATTGGTGCAGCCACTATGGAAAACAATAGGGAGATTCCTTAAAAACTAAAAAAAAAAGAGTTTCCTTATAAGTCAGCAATCCCACTCCTGGGTATGTATTTGGAAATGACAAAAACTCTAATTCAAAAAGATACATGCACCCCAATATTCATAGTACCACTATTTACAATAGTCTAAGACGTGGAAACAACGTAAGTGCCCATCAGTAGATGATTGGCTTAAGAAGATGTGGAATATATATATACAATGAAATACTACTCAGCCATAAAAAAAAAGAATGAAATATTGCCATTTGCAGCAACACGAATGTTCCTAAGAATATTTTACTTTGTGAAGTAAATCAGAGAAAGACATACTGTATGATATCACTTATATGTGAAATCTAAAAATTAGTACAAATGAATCTACATACAAAGCAGAAACAGATGGATACAAAGTACTATACATAAAATAGATTATCAACAAGGATTTACTGTAGAGCACAGGGAATTATACTCAATATCTTATAATAACCTATAATGGAATATAATCAGAAAAAAATAACAAAACCACTATTGTACACCTGAAACTATCACAATATTGTAAATCAACTATACTTCAATTAAAAAAATCAAAGGTCACCAAATCAATTCAGAGACTAGAGCAGTTACATGGGGAGTAGGGGGAGTAACCAGACAAAGAGCTAACAATGTCCACAAACTTCTTTTTTTTCTTTTTGATACTTTGTAATTTTTTTTTAATTTATTTTTGGCTGCATTGGGTCTTTGTTGCTGCAAGCAGGCTTTCTCTAGTTGCGGCAAGCGAGGGCTACTCTTCATTGCAGTGTGTGGGCTTCTCATTGCAGTGGCTTCTCTTGTTGCAGAGCATGGCTCTAGGTATATGGGCTTCAGTAGTTGTGGCACATGGGCTCAGTAGTTGTGGCTCATGAGCTCTAGAGCGCAGACTCAGTAGTTGTGGTGCACAGGATTAGTTGCTCCGTGGCATGTGGAATCTTCAAGGACCAGGGCTCAAACTCTGTTCCCTGCAGTGGCAGGCAGATTCTTAACCACTGTGCCACCAGGGAAGTCCCCACAAACTTCTTTGTCATCTCTAGAGAACACAACATGCTGTTGATATTTGTAGCTTCATATTTAAAAAGAAGTGAAAAAGCATGAAAAGATTTTACTTGGAGTTTCTTATTTGAGGATCACAATTTGCTCATTAGTATGTGAATTTTCTGAAGAATGGAATGTAAGAGTTTTCTGAGATTCTGAAAGTTCCACATGAAGCTGACACTGTATATTTTAAAAAATACATATGCTGATTTGGAATTTATAGATTCTGTGAATGTTGGCCAAGTTGATTTCAGTTCACTTGTATGTTTATGCTCTTACTTAATAAACAGATGTTGAGTACTATTCCAAGCTAGGTTCTGTACTGAACCTTGAGATATAAAAACAAATGAGCACTAATCAGACCTTCCCACAAGTGCTTCCTGACTGGTGGGGAAGACAGGTGTAAGCAGGCAGTTTCCAGACCACATGGAAAATGCTGTGATTGAGACCTTGGCATAAAAAAACAGTGGTGGGGACCTGGCTGGAGAGTAAGAAAAGGCTTCACAGAAGACATTACATTTGACCAGGATATTAATGGAGTTGGTGTCTTCCAGGTATAGAAGGGGAGTGTGACCTCTCAGACTGAGAGGAGGGACATGTGTCAAAGCATAAAAATGTGACAGAACATAGCATGCCCAGGAGTAAGCAGTGGTTGGAGCTCAGGATTAATGGGTTGGGGATTGACAGAAAATGTGGGAACAAATGTAGGTGAGAACACATTCTCAGCTAAGGGACTACATGGAGTAAAGAGGTAGGAAGATGGGTAAATAAAGGACATTTACATTGAAATGGCCAGTTAGCAGGTGAATATATTTAAATGGAACTCAGAACATGGGTTTGATTCTCATATAAATTTTGTGACTTGTTGGTATGAGTCAAAAGCAAAGCATGGTATTAGAAAGCTTATGAAAGCAGTGGTTCTCAAACCCTAGTATGCATTCGAATTGTCTCAGTTGATTGCTAAAAATGCAGTTACAAGGTTCACTCTCCATTCTGATTCATTATTTGAGGCTAAATGCAAGAATCTACATTTTAACGTGTGTTTAGGTGTTTCTAATGTTCACACGTTAAGACAAAATATTCAGTAAGAGAAGAGGGCCATGGATATGACTCTGAAAAACAAACATTTAAAAAGTAGCAACCAGAGAGAAGAGGCAGTGGTATAAACTGAGAGGAAGTTTGTTAAAGTGAGGAATATGTAGATCCGGCTCCTGATGTTGGGGTACACCAGTCTGGGGTCTTGTCTCCACTGAGCCAAACAACCTCACAGCAAGCATAGTTCCTGGAGAACAGATTGGGCAACATGGGGTATTTACCCTGGGAAGGAAAGGATTAAGCTGGAGTTGTGAGGAGGCTGCGGAAGTTTTGAGTCCTAGCCAACCTCCTTGTAAAGAAAACACATGGTTAAAACATACAAGCAGGAAGAAAAAAAATGTTATTCACTTAAGATCTTTCTTTTAACCTAAAGTATTATAAGGGTTTGTTTGTGGCAACTTCTTTTAGCCTTTTTATTTCTAGAAATGTCTTCATTTTGTCCTTTCGAAATACACTTTCTCTGGGCATAGATTTCTGGGTTCATAATCATTTTCCCCCCAGCACGTTGTAGTTATTACCCATCTTCTATGACTTTTCTTGTTGATGGGAAGTTTGTTCTCTGTCAAGTTTAACCTAAAAGGTAAACAGACTTTTCTTTTTAGCTTTTAAGGTTTTTTTATTTCATTCTTGATTTCCTGAAAATTTCTCTATTATGTATCTAGCAGTGGGTCTCTATGTTCTGCTTGCTACTCAGTGTGCTATCATTTTGAATACTTATATCACTCTTCAATGTCAGAAAATTCTCAGCTAATATCTAATTAAATATTCCTTCTCTTCCTTGCCTGCATTCTCTGTGTTCTGGAAAGAGATCCCAAGAGTTTAGGGCTTGAAGCTTAAGTGTAAAGGATCTCATTTGATCTTGTGGGAATATTAATAGCTTGTGCATATATTTTAGCTCTTTTATCTCTTTGCTCTGTGGTAGATGAAGTGTTCAGTGCTGTCTTCCAAGTCAGTAATAGTCTTTTCAGTGGTGTTCTGTTTAGAGTTTATCCTGTCTACTGACTTTATTGTTTCTTTTGATGATATTTGTTACTTTTCATATTTTGATTAGTTTTTTTTTATATTCACCTTTTAAATATATGTAATTTCTTGTTTAATGTTTTCTTGTTCATTCTTTAATAAGATTTTATCTCTGAGCATCCCAGCAATGCTTACTATAAAGCATTTATCAAGATATTCCATAAAGCTAATATCATGAGGAGATAATTCCTGTTCTGATGTTTATCTTGATTGTCTTAGCATTAGGTTTCCTAATGCATTTTTTTTTTTCCTCATGCATTTTAGAATGGTGGATCACAGGCTTATCTAAGGGGAATATATATATATTTTGCTTTGTATTGCTCTTTCTTTCACTTTCTGGGCTCTTGCCTCTCTGACAAGGAGTTATGAGGCTATTGCCAAGAATGTCCTGGTGCCCTCATTTGACAAGTAGCTCTTATGATGAAGGCTTGGGCCTCCTCCCTGGTTGGAGTATGAAAGATATACAGAACTTAATAATGAGCCTCAGGCAGCTCAGGCTTACATTGCCTGCAGCTCTGTATAAATTATAGCCCCAAGCAGTGGTTACCAGTATTTTTTCACCCTACTTTTAGAAATCATAGCCTCTGGATTTAAGCAGGGAAGCCAACTCCTTTTCTCCATTTCACATGGAAGACTTCTAGTCCTTCTTATTCCAAAGAGGTAAACTTGCATCTCCCACTGCCTGCTTTGGAATATAGACCATCAGCTCCGTTAACCACTCCAGCTTTTGATATTGTCATTTGTGTAGGAAAATATTTATTTTGTCTAAGTCTCTTTGATTCTTTTTTTTTTTTTAATTTATTTATTGGCTGCATTGGGTCTTTGTTGCTGCACACGGACTTTCTCTAGTTGCAGCCAGCGGGGGCTACTCTTCATTGTGGTGTGCGGGCTTCTTATTGTAGTGGCTTCTCTTGTTATGGAGCCCGGGCTCTAGGCCCACAGACTTCAGTAGTTGTGGCACACAGGCTCAATAGTTGTGGCTTATGGGCTCTAGAGTGCAGGCTCAATAGTTGTGGCACACGGGCTTAGTTGCTCCGTGGCATGTGGGATCTTCCTGGGGCAGGGATCAAACCCGTGTCCCCTGCATTGGCAGGCGGATTCTGAACCACTGCACCACCTAGGAAGTCCCTGATTCTTTATTTTTATATTATATCCGTGATTGCTAAGTTTTTAGAGCCATAGAATATACATCAAGGAAGGAACAGAGTGCCTTTTTCCTAGTGTCTCTGGGTTAATTTTTAACTACAAATTTTATTAGAATGTTGGAAATATAATTAATAAAGGAAATCTAATCACTTTCAAGTAGAAATAGCTATAGAGTTTCTAGAGATTTAATTATATAGATTATAATCAGTTACTAAAGTTTTTTTTTTTACCTCTGTTTCAGGAAATACTTAGCTTTTAAAGAGTTATGTAAAACTTTGCAATTCAATCAACTAGTGAAGGATTTTGGAACTGGTTCTTTCTCATCAGCTATCACTGAAAAGAGCCTTGGTGTCTACATTTTAGGATTAGATAAGTAATTTCTATGCTTTTTCTTTCTGTCAGAGTTAGTGCAGTCTCAGATTGTTGGATCTTTATATCTTTGCTTATTAATTAATGCGTTACTGAGTAAAACTCTGAAGTTCTCTCTGTTTTTAAGCCTTAAAATACTGTGTTTTATACAGTTTTCAAATGAAGGCCTTATCTTTTTAAAATTATATCTGCAAGGAAAGAATTCTTTCCTCTTACAAGAAGCACTTTACTAAAGTAAAACATTAGCCAATGGTTTCATTTGTAAGGCAGCATTTTATATTGACAGGTTAACAATTAACTATTCAAGTGAAAACTAAGACTATATTAATGGATTGTTAATTCACTCCTCTGCATCTCAGCCAAGAAGCTTCCCTAATACACCTCACGTCACTGACCACATGAATCCCATGTCTCCAGGCAGCCAGCAGGGCCATGCTCCCTTTGTGTTTCCATCTGCTAAGGTTTCAAGGGGATGAGTCTTACTTAGCTTGTCTGTTACTGACCTTGCTCAATGATCTGGCTGAGGACGTTGCCCCCTCTTCTCCAATGCTTCTTTTTTTTTGCTTCTCTGCAAAGATCAGACAGTGTTGCTCCAGTGTTCAAGCCGTATTCGCACTCTGTACCCTGACTCAGCCAGGTCCATGTTAGACCTGAAGCTTTCTCACAGCTCCTGCGTCTCTCTCTTACCTTTGCCAACTACTGGCCTTTCCTATTTCCCTCCATCATGCCAGCCCTGAAGATGAGCATTTGGAAATTTATGTCCTATGCCCTTGTCTTATGTTTTTCATCCCAAAGAGGGAAATCTTTATATGGTATGTGATAGGAGGTAGTTTATTTGGGTGTTGAGCACAGAAAGTACTGTTAGGGGAGTGAGATACTGAGATGATAGGTGGAAGGGGAGGAAGCCCAAAAAACGGTGAGTTATTAACAGGTTTGTTCTATGTCCAAATGGATATCACTTCTCCTCAGGATCTCTGAAGTCCAAGATAGAAGATGCCTCAGAGTTATGCCCCTTCTTTCTCAGAGCCAAGCTGGGTCCATATTTATCCTCCAGTACTCATTTGTCATTGCTAAGGGCTGCTCCATAGGAACATTTACTTTCTAAGGGCATTCATTCACAAGTGTATGAAAGAAAGCCCTTCTGCAGAAACTTGTAATGGATCAGGGTTGTTTATGTACTGGCCAGTGAGTGTTGAAAGAGTATAAGAGAGGTACTAACAGGAACTGGTGAATGACTCCCATCCTCTAATACTTATGTAGGAACTGTTGATGTCCGTGTCACAGAGAGGCGAGGTCATCCCCACTATATGCATAGGCTGTCCAGGCAGTGGTATTTGTGAAGCACCAAGAAAGGGTTCATCCAAAGTTGTCTGCTTTATTCATGCCTATGATTCTCTCTTACCAACAGCTTCAGCTCTTTCAAAAGACAAATATCACTAGACCCTAGATCTGAATCCTCATTATCCGTATTCATCCTCCCAAATGACCCCACAAATCAACTGGGAAAAGAGCATGGAACTCACCTGGGAAATACCATCAGATTCTTTCTCTAGGAATTTGGCATTGGGATGGGAGAAGCTCTTTTGGTCTCAATTATTCAGTTAGGTAAATTTGGGAGGTGAAGTATGACAGTGTACACAGCAGACAAAACATCAATAAAGCCCAAATTCAGATAGAGAAATAAGGTAAACGTACAGAGAGAAACAAACTGGAGCTGCTATGCTGTGTCTTGCTTACTAATACCATTCCAGTAGCTGATCATACCACTGGGGAAGTCTATCTATATTGTTTATCCTTGGGTTACACCTGAATCCTAACAGATTTCTCCTTTACACTTAAACTTCAGGTACTAAGTCTTTACTCTGATTGTGTTTGCCAGATGGCTTTCCTTCTGGACCTATTTGAAGAGAAAGCACAAGAACACTGATGTATGGAATAATAGATGTAGATGGTTGATGGCCTTCACATTTTACCAAGGTAAGACTAAGTTGCGGTGAGGGAGATGAGGTATATAATCAGATACACAGATAAATACTATGTGGTACCTTATTTGTGTATCTGAGTCAAGTACTTTTTTCATTTTAACATTTTTGTGTATGTGTGGTAAAATACACAAGATTTACCATTTTAACCATTGTTTACAGTTCAGTGGCATTAAGTACATTCGCATCGTTCAACTATTAACATTATCGATCCCAGAACAATTTTCATCTTTCCAAACTGAAAATACACACCCAGTAAACAATAACTCCCTATTCCCCCCTCCCTACAGCCCCTGGCAACCACCATTATACTTTCTGTCTCTATGAATTTCACTGCTCTAGAGACCTCAGATAAGTGGAATCATACAGTATTTGTCCTTTTATGACTAGCTTATTTTACTTAGCCTGATGTCCTTAAAGTGCATCTCTGTTGTAGCATATGACAGAATTTCCTTCTTTTTAGAGCTGAATAATATTCCATTATATATATATATATATATATATATATATCTCACAACTCATTTATCCCTTCATCCATCAGTGGGCACTTGTTGCTTCCACCTTTTGACTGTTGTGCATAAAGCTGCTACAGAGATGGGTGTACACGGTCAGAATGGCCATCATTATAATACCTACAACTAACAAGTGCTGGAGAGGCTGTGGAGAAGAGGGAACCCTCCTACACTGCTGGTGGGAATGTAAATTGGTACAGCCTCTATGGAGAACAGTATGGAGGTTCCTTAAAAAACTAAAAATAGAACTACCATATGATCCAGCAATCCTACTCTTAGGCATATACCCAGAGAAAACTATAATTTGAAAGAATGCATGCACCCAGTGTTCATAGCAGCACTACTCACAATAGCCAAGACAGGTAAGCAACCTAAATGTCCATCAACAGAGGAATAGATAAAGAAGATGTGGTACATATACACAATGGAATATTATTCAGTCATTAAAAAAGGCTGAAATAACGCCATTTGTAGCAACATGGATGGACCTGGAGATTGTCACACTAAGTGAAGTAAGTCAGAAAAAGACAAATACCATATGATGTCACTTATATGTGGAATCTGAAATATGCCACAAATGAACTTATTTATGAAACAGACTCACTGACATAGAAAACAAACTTATGGTTACCAAAGGGGAAAGGGGATGGGGGGATAGATTAGGAGTTTGGGATTAGCAGATAAAAGCTACTATGTATATAATAGATTAACAACAAGGTCCTATTGCATAGCACAGGGAACTGTATTCAGTATCCTTTAATCAACCATAATGGAAAAGAATATGAAAAGGACATGTGTGTGTGTGTGTGTGTGTGTGTATATATGTGAATAACTGTGCTGTATACCAGTGAATCAACTATACTTCAATTAGAAGGAAAAAAGAAAATGGGTGTACAAATATGTGTTTGATTCCCTGCTTTCAGTTAATGCGTATGTACCTGGAAGTGGAATTTCTGTAACATATGATAATCCTATTATTAATTTTTTGAGGAAGCACCATACTATTTTCCATTGTGCCTTCACCATTTTACAATTGCAACAGCAATTCACAAAGCTTCCACTTTCTGCACATCCTTGCCAATTGAGTAGACAAATGTATATGTGTTGACATTTTTGTATTACTCCGATATTAACCTTCTGATGCCTACAGGGTCTGTAATGATACAGCATTTTTCTTCCCTAATAGAAAAATACCAGTCTTCTCCCTATTTTTAAGCATTTTATTTTTTTAATTTTTCTTTGTTCACTCCATTTTTTGTTTCTCTGTTTATGATCCTGTCTTGCTGTTACTTATAGATTTTTAAAATCCCATTCTGATTCACCTAAAGTGCTCTTAAGAGTAACCCTTTGCATAAAATTTTCATGATAGCTTACTTATTATATTATATATTCATAACTTCTCAGTCTACTGATATCATTTTATCAGTTTGAGTGAAGTGAAGCATTCTTACCTCCCTTTATCCTCCATTGTTTGTTATATAAATTAAAAAATATTTCCTCTACAGGTATTTAGAACCACATCAGAGAATGTTATACTTTTTTCTTCCAACATCAATCATACTTTAGAGAACTCAAGAGAAGAAGGAAAGTCTCTGGCATTTACCCATGTTTGCTCACTACATTCTTTCTTCCTTTCTTATGTTCCAATATTCCTGCTTTTATAATTTTCTTTTGGTTTAGAGAAATTCCTCTCACCTTTAGAGTCAGTCTCTAGGTGGCAAATTCCACTAATTTTCCTTTGTCTAAGAATATCTGGGCTTCCTTTCTGAACAGTATTTCCACTGGATATAGGATTCTAGGTGGACAGTTCTTTACTTTCAGCACTGAAAAAAAATATGTCATCTCCATGGTTTCTAATAAGGAATTCATTGTTATTCTAATTGTTGAGCTGCTTTCAGGATTTTTACTCTGTTTTCATTTTTGAGAAGTTTGACTCTAATGTGTGTTGTTACTTTTTGGATTTATCCTATTTGGAATTTTATCAGCTTTTAGAAACTGTAGATGTATTTCTTTTGCCAAATTTTGGAAGTTTTCCTCCATTATTTCTTCAAGTACGTTTTTAGCCTTATCCTTTTTTCCCTCTCCTTCTGGGATTCTGATGACATAAATATTAGATTTTTCTTATAATCTCACAGATCCCGGAGGCTCTCTTCATGTTTTAAATTCTTCTTTTCTCTGTTATTCAGATTAGAATTTTTCTATCTTTCTTTTCCTTTTTCTGCCCTGTCCATTGTGCTGCTGATGTCCTCATCATGAGGGAGAGGTGGTAAAAGTCCTATCTCTCCACCACCCCAGTTGGGAGGGGCAGGAGCATCTTATTGCTGCAGGGGATGGGTAGATGTCCAGGCTTTCCGTGCGGGAGGTCTCTCCTGACAGTGTTGAAAGCAGAGCCTTATTACCACCCAGCGGGGGTGACTAGGAGAGCCCTGCCCCTACTCAACCTTCTTTGACACCACTCCACTGGGGAATTGCGGCACTTCCTTACAGCCTGGCAAATGTGAGTCTGAAAGTCTAGGCCCCCATTTGGCCTTTATTGGTAAGGGTGAGTGTGAGGCAATAGTTTTTTATATAGTATTTGGCTGGAGTAGAGAAACTATTGTTTACATTTTCTGTCTGCTAGGCTGATCTTTTCTGAGTTCTTTCTGTAAAGAGAGCAAACTTTCCTTGGGAACTCACAGCCAGGTTGTTCCATGAGTTCCAAGATTATCCTTAGCCCATCTGCCTTCTCTTCATCTTTTAGAGTAATACACATATTTATACATACATACACACACATATATACGTGTGTGTGTGTGTGTGTGTGTGTTTGAGTTGTACTTATTGAGAGGAAAAGAGATAAATACATTTACTCCATTTTCCCAGAAGAGGAGATCTAGCTTCATAGTCATTTAATTAACTCAGAGGAAAAAAATGAATGCTTTCAGCTTCTTCCAGCATCCTTGTCATCCATTTATTTCAAGAGTCAAAAGGGGTTCAGGGCTCTTTACCTCTCTACTCTATGAGAAGCCAACTTTCAGCATGACTCATAGACCCCTATCTGCTTCCATCTTGTTAATGCCAAAAGAGATTCTAAAGTGTAGAAGCTTGAGGTTAGGCCTAATACAGTCAAGGTGAAGGGCACTCTGCATTAATACGCCCCTGAATGCTGGCCTCTCCAAGTTTCCCCAGCACTTGAGGCCAGGCGTCTCTTCATGTTCCCCTGTCCTACAACACAAGCTTGGGAAAACCCAAATAGCATCTCCCATCCCTTTGAGCAATAGCTCCAACCATTTGTTCCCAAAATCTTTGACATGAACTTTGCGAAACAACTTTTCTTTAAAAAAAAATAATTTTCTTTCCCGATCATAAACTTACAAAAATAAAACAAATGCTTTGATTAAATGAAGCAAAGAATCAAGCATAATGTTTATAATTCTATAAGAAAAATGACCTTGTTTTGCCTCAGTATTTATTTGCCTTTTAGGGATTCAATAACTGCATTTTTTTTCTGAAGTGACTTCTTGTGCTAAAATAAATGACTGAAGAGTGTCTTATTGCAGACACAGATCACAGTTTGTTGCTAATGGAATGTTAACTGCTTTTTAAGTAACTCTGAATAAATCTGCTGATCTGTAAAAGATTCATTTAAAAGGCATCCAATTCATTTTCTGCCTCTACCACTTCCACTGATGTGAAAAATCTTCCATATTCCACTTTATTTCAGCCATTGCAATGCAGAGAGCAGCTCCTGACTTGTAAAAGGATATTTTAATTGGGAGAGGTGACACATTTAATTATATGTCAAGGTTACCATTTAATAAACAGTCACTCCCCAAAAGAAAAATGATATTTAAGCATGTCCTCTGGTGTAAAAATCATCTCCAGAGTATGAAGGTTTGCTCCATTTCCAAGCTCAGAAAGGCAGTACTGAAAAAGAATCCTGAAATTTCCAAAGACAAACAAAACCTGTGACCTCAGCTTCATCCCTGGGAATTAATTCCCTATGTGATTTTGTATCTGGGACAACCACGACAGAGGATTTTGCAAAACTTTAGTAAAAGCAAAACTCGACACCTCAGCAGGTGTTTTAATGGCCTGAATTTCCTGTGTCTAGAGCACCTTCCTGCCTTGCTTGGATGCCTTTGTAAAATAGTCCAGCTTGGGTAGAAAATAGTCCCATCCAGAATATGGTTTGGAAATAGGGGTTGTACCTTTCTTCCATGTCTGTATATTATTTATCATTCTTTGGAACAATGATGAAATAAGGCATATATTAAAAATTATGAAATAAGATATTTATTAGACATTTAAAAAAAGGTAAATATTTTATTAAGCAAAGCTCTTCTGTTAGACTCATACCACAGTCCTCCAAGAAGAGATTGCAGTTACTTAAACTATAGCTTACAAGGAGTTGTATAAATTGTGCTGGCTACATAGATGTATACAGGCTGTAAACTGTTTTCAAGTTGTTACTTATGTATTTAAGAAAGACTGAGTGACATTTCACAGTGAAAAGAGATGCTACTAAATCTGCATTTCAGCATCACTTGCACTAGGTCAGTATGTTTCAAATGTTGTCATTATGGAAGATTTGTGGATCCTTTGAACCTCGTATAAGTGGAATGATATAGTTTGTCCTCTTTTCTGTTTGGCTTTCTTTCACATAATATTTTCTCTGTGAGATTCACCCATGTTTTTGCATCTACCAGTAGTTTATTCTTTTCATTGTGAATTATATCCCATTATATGATTCATTTTATATATATACATATAATCACATTATATGAGTATATCACATTGTATGAATATATCATATGTATTTTTCCTTTCACTTGTGGTTGGACATTTGTGTTGTTCCCAGGTTGTGGTCTTTATCTACAAAACTGCCAAGAACATTCCTGTCCATGTCATTTGATGCACAATGTGTAGACATTTCTGCTGTGTATTCATCTAAATAAGCTTCCCGGACCCAGTTCCAATGTGTGTGTGTGGATTCTTCCCCCCACCAACCAGCAATTCTCATACTCTAGCAGGGTATCTGAGAATTCAGCTCAATTCTGACATTACCTACCCAGTGATAGAATGAGATTCCACAGATAAAGGACTCATTTTCACAAGACCATCCTCCACTTCAGACACCAGCACAAGCCCGGGTTTGTTACCTGTACTTCTGACAGACCATCTAAAAACTGGAGGACTCAACAGCCCTCTCCAACTTGGAATGCCAATCAGAAGTCCAGATTGTCACCTGTACTTCTGACCAACTGGCTATAAATCAGAGGTTTCCACGACCCTCTCCTTGGGGTCAATTGATTTGCTAGAACAGCTCACAGAACTCAGAGAAGTATTTTACTTAGTAGATTACTGGTTTATTATAAAATAATAATATAAAAAACTGAACTTATAAAAACAGAGTAGAATGATAGTTACCAGGGACTGGGGGCAGGAGGGGGGAACTTGGGGAGGTGTTGTTTAAGGGCACAAGCTTGCAATTAGTAGATACGTAAGCCCTGGAGATTGAATGCACAACATAGTGACTATAGTCAACAATACTGAAGAGGAAAATTAGAAGTTCGCGCTCAGCTAGAAATAACTTCATGCTTGCTCTGCGTCTGTAAAATCTGCTTGCTGCGCTGAGATAAGAACAAGATGACCTAGCTATCACCTGTAACCTTAAGATGTTCTGATAAGTATGGAATGTTCTGCTCCTGCTCTTGCAAGTTTCTGTTTGGAAACCCCCTGCATGTAACCCATAGCAACTCCCAGTGCTCTGTAACTGCCTGTAGCCTATAGTAACCAGGTAACCAATCAACCAATGCTAACTGTAACCATGTATATTGACCCCTATAAAAGTAAAGCTCATCCTGAGCTAGGGGCCCCAGAACTTTAGAGTGTTAGCTTGTCTGGGACCGCCTGAGTTCTCCAACCCTCCGAGTGTGGTGCTTGGTTTCTCGACAGACCAGTTTGATTTCCGCAACAATACCATATCATAAACTTCAGGGTTGCTGAAAGACTAGATCTTAATTGCTCTCAACTAAAAAATGATAATCATGTGACATGATAAAGGCGTTCAATAACACAACTGTAGTAATCATATTACAATATATAAATAGCAAATCAACACATACACCTCAAACTTACAGTTATATGTAAATTATATCTCAATAAAAATGTATCATAAATTAAATATTTTCATTTTTCTTCATCGATCTTAGATAAAAATAGATATTTCACAAATTCCCTGAAACCATTCTTTATTATTCCATTGTAATAAACTTGAAGAAAAGAAATTGGGATCACAGTTTAAAAAGTCACAGGTTAGTGTTAAGAAAGTATTATAACTGGCCAAGCTTTATCTCAGACAGAGCTTTTTCTACCTTTTCTCTTTGTTCTGTGCTAATCACAAAATGTCCAGAGCACCATGTCCATCACAAATAGTCAGAGACACACGTAACAACACTGACTAAATCAGTTACGTCTCAAAGGTGATAACTATTAGAACATGGCACAGGTTAGCAGTTTAGGATAAGATTTCATAAGCCATGATCGGGGCATTTTATTTGACACACATAATGTTTTATAATTTTTAGCATTGAGTCATAAGTGCATACGTATAACTCATAATGTATATCCATATGAATATGTATGTGTAGTACAGAGAATTATTTCAAGACCATGCTACTATAACTGAGCATTCATCTAAAAAGTTCCTAATAGTTTATGAAGCCTCAGAAGTCATCTGAGGCACATAGATGACAAAAACTATGCACATTTCTGAAAACAAGTCAAGAGTCTGTGGGGGAGAAAAATTTGCTACCCCAAAATACATCTCTTTGGCACATTAATTATTTTAAGCTGGTTGTTTTTTAAGACGCAGCAGATAAAGAAAAAACTCAGAAAACCGAATAGGAGTTACCTCTTTGTAAGAAGCATGAACATTTATAAGGGAAATCTCCATTTGTAAGTTATGTCTCCCTCACTGTACCAGGAAGAAGAGGATGTCTCTAATCTCTAGAATCTCTTATCAGGGGAGGAGACAATGACTTAAATCTGCATAAAAATTATTTACTGTTCTTTTCCTGGTAACCTCTCCTGACTCTCCTCCCCCTCAACATCCTCTTTTGTCTTTAGCTGAAGATGGTATTTAAGGTGAGGGCTTCAGCCATTTTGGCGAGTTACTCCGTTTTTCTGGGTCTCTCCCGTGTATACATGTTATTAAACTTTTGTTTGATTTTCCTCCGTTAACCTGTCTCATGTTAATTTAATTATTAGACCAGCCAGAAGAACCTAGAAGATCAGAGGAAAGTGTCTTTCTCCTCGACAAGTCCCAGGAAGACTCAGGTCCTAAAGGAAGGAAGAACTCCAACTCTGGCATGAAGAATGAGTCAGCTGATGGTGTCTACATCCTAATAGCAATTAACCACACTGGGAGTTTGACTGAAAATGCAGCCACCTCCACTCCACAGGAGGTCTGAATCTTCCTGGACCATCAACCACGTTAACATTCCGCCACACGTGCATAGGTTGTGTCACCATTACCGGCTACACAAATGAAAGTAAGTGCAGCTGAAATGTGCTTTTGCCTTAAAATCAGATGTTTGACTTTTAACTGAAACAATTGAATATAATGTCTGTCACGATGAGTTCTGGAGTCGGACTTAAGTGTGAGTCCTGGATGAGTTGCTTAATGACCGTCTGAGCCTCCGTTTCCCTCATTGTAACAGGGGAGCTTGGTAAACCAGTGTCTCCGCCTTAGAGTTGTGGAGATAGTGTACATTAATGCTTCAAACTAAACATTAGTAGGGTAATAATACAAAACATAATTTTTGTTAGCATTTTGGAAATTATGAGAAGGTCTGTCTCCCAGGAAAAAGTGCGGAAAAAAATTGTGTTACGTTAAGAAGTCCTTTAGGTGGCCCTTGTTGGATGGTTGTCCAAACTCAATAGATTTGTAAGGATTCCTTATACATTTCTGCCCACTTTTGTGTATTTACAGAATTCCCCAAAATAAAAAGTTTTTAAAAGTCCTTTAAAAGTAAAATACTATATAAATATAAAGGGAAACCACTGTAGTGCTGTGGTTCTCAGAGTGGTCCCCAGGACCAGCAGCATGAGCAGCTGTCTGGAATCTTGTTTGAAACGCATGTTCTTGGGTCCCACCTCAGGTAAACTGAATCAGAAACTCTGAGGGTGGGAGCTGGCTGCCTGTTTTAACATGCCCTCCAGGTGATTCTGATATACCACTAATATGTGAAAATCGTTAAGGTAATGAAAATAGTATTGGTCCGTGTTGGAGACCGGACTCGGGCAGAGGCGCCTTACACCCCACCCCCACTCCCAGGAACTATTTCAAGGACGCAGCCTCCGATCATAAAGTGTTATTGAAATCATCTGGCCATATACGTGTCAGCCCCTCATCAAAGCCTCTATATAAACTCTTAAGAGTCTGGCAGGCGAGTGAGGAGATCGTCTTGCGGCCGCTGCAGAGGAACTTCGCATGTAAGTTCCCTTGAGTTTTTTTGTTTTTTTTTTCTTTTTCTTTTTAAACCTGCCATCTACCAGCCTGGGGTGGTCTTTTTCTTACTTTGGTTTCTCCTTGCTCTCCCTGTACTGGAGCCAGTTTCAAATTGTACCCAGGGAACGCCCAAGCTTTGAAACAATAGTCGTGGAACTAAGAGATCGGAATTTGAGTCTAGTATCAACTGGTTTTATAACCGTGGACAAGCCACTTACCTTGAGTTTCCTTATCTCTCAGTTAAATCTGAGTTTTATGGCCTCCTGAGCCCTTTCTAGTTTGGCTTTTGAGGATGACTCTGGTACACACAGCCTAAGTGAGAAAATACGGTTTCTGGGAAACTGCTCTCTGGAGTTTGGAAAATTATGAGCCTTAGTTAAGTATGCGAACTGCTGATTATTAAACAATTGTCTTTAACTAGTGGGTTCTCTGTGTATAGCTCGGAAAGTTCATTTTCATCTCCAAATACAGTTTGAAAGTGTAAATATTGTTTCACAAATAGAAAGTCTTTCATGTTTTTCATTACAGTAGTCATTGGTGTTTAGATATTATTAAGTATAGATGATGGGGTAATTTACTTGTGTTTTTATAGTTTTGCATTCTATTTGCAGAGGAGGTATTTAGACTTTCTAGAACACATTTAAGAAACTAACCAGTGTGCTCATAATTATAACTATTTATAGATAAGAGCTCATTGTGACTCTAGAAAGTGTTGTTAAAGGACTTTTTAAGCACCAAACCTTGTCAGGTGTTCACCCAATTCAACCACCCTCCTCTGGTTGACAAAAAAATGTGAAAAATTCCAAGAGTCATGAGACTTTGGCCACTCTGAGTTATCTTTAGAGAGGGCAGAGATTGTGTGAGGGGGAGGTGGAGGTCAGGAGTTAAGAATAATTTCTGTGAAGCTGCACAATTAATTGCCAGGATACTCTTGAGGCTGAGCATTTAAAAAAATAGCTAAGTAATGAGGGAAAAAAGGCATATTGGACGCGAAAGTATGTTACTGAGGCCACGTTGGGAAGCAGGAGAAGCCAGAAGCTCATTTTCTCAGATGTGACTGAGCTAAAAGGAAGGCCAGATCTTCCTTTGTTACCACATCCTGCAACCCCACAGATAATGGTAACATTTCTGGGGTCCTTGAGCCACCAGGGCACCTCTTAGTGTTACTACTTACTCCTTTCAGTCAATATTAAAGAACAATTTAAGTGGAGACCAGGAAAGCGTCAAGGTGCTGGGACCCCCTGGTTCAGAGAATACAGTCCAGGTCTGACAAAAAGATCAATCCTCCTCCTTTAAAAATCCACAGGAAGCACCTTGCATCCCACAGTGGTCTGTTATTTACAGATTTAAAGTGTCTTGTGGATAAAGGAGATGCTTAACTTTAAAAAAAAATCATTATTTAATCCTTGCAGATACTGACAGCAATAGGCTGGAATTAAGCTGCACAAGGGACAAATGTAAGGCTTGCAAGGCTGCCACTATGGAGAGTTATAACAGAGGCACAGGTGAGTGTTGATGTGCCGTAAAGCAAGTTAAATCCTCATGGATGCATGAATTAGCAAAGAAGAAACAAGGCTAGGTGTTTGAACTGGTTAGGGTCTCTAGTTGGGTATTATTTGGAGAGTAAATTAAGACAGAAGAACAGTGAAGTGGGGACTGAATCTGATGCTTATTTTATTCCCATTCATGCTGAGCATGTAGTGATATGAACAAGAGGGTCAAAGAAGAAACAGCTAATCCTGATGCACAGCTGACATATGCCTATCTCATTTGATCCTTACAAATTGGAAAGGGTTTACATAATATAGTCATCCTGTACTTCTGCCTGGTGACCCTTAGCAGGAGACTTCTGGTTCCAACCAAGATGGAGAAGCCCCCTTTCTTCCAGGTCTTCAGTCTTTTTTTAAAAAAAAAAAAGGGGGGGGGGGCATAAGACTTTTTTTTTCCTTTCGATCTTTATTGAAGTATAATAGCTCTACACTGTTGTGCCAATTTCCACTGTACAACAAAGCAAATCAGCTGCGTTTATACATATATCCCCATGTCCCCTTCCTCTTGATCCTCCCTATCCTACTCCTCTAGGTCATTACCCATCCTTGAGTTGATCTCCCTGTGTTATGCAGTTGCTTCCCACTAGCTATCTATTTTACATTTGGTAGTATATAAATGTCAATACTACTCTTTCACTTTGTCCCAGCTTCTCATAGGAAGACTTTGAAAGGCAGAAAGATGGTGAGATGACTAGGAACCTTGGGACTTGAGGAACATGGCAGTGATTTCCCTGGTGTACTAGTCTATTTGCGCTGCCCTAACAAAGGACAAGACTGGGTGGCTTAAATAACAAATTTTCTCAGAAATTTGGAGGCTAGCAGTCCAAGATCATGGTGCCAGCAAGATGGGTTCTTTTACTAATTTTATTGTGGTTAGAACATTTAACATAAGAACTTAAGAACACAACAGATTTTTAAGTGCAAAAATATAGTATCATAATCCATAGGCACAATATTGTTCAAATCTCTAAAAATTATCCATCTTGCATAACTGACATTTTATAACTGTTGATTATCAACACTCCATTTACCCCTCCACTCAACCCCTGAAAACCACCATTTTATGGTTTACTTCTATGGCTTTGGCATATGGCATATAAAGTAGAATCATGCAGTATTTGTCCTTCTGTGACTGGCTTATTTCACTTAGCATAATTTACCTCCGGGTTCATTCATGTTGTCACATATTGCAGAATTTTCTTTTTAAAAGCTGAATGATAGTCTATTGCATGTGTATACCACATTTTCTTTATTCATTAATTTATCTATGGAAATTTTAGGTTGTTGCCACATTTCGGCTATTGTAAATAGTCTAGAATTAATATGGGGGTGCTAATACCGCTTCAAGACCCTAATATCAATTTATTATGGATAAATACCCAGAAGTGGGATGGCTGGATAATATGATTTTTCTAATGTGAACTTTTTGAGGAACCTCAAAAAATTGAGGTTTTTGAGAACAAAAAAATTGTTTTCAAAAGTCACTGCACCATTTTGCATTCCCATCATCAGTGTAAAAGGGTTCTAGTTGATTCACAACTTCAACATTTGTTGTATTTTGGTCTTTTGATAACAGCCATCCTAAAAGGTGTGGGGTGATGTCCCGTTGTGGTTTTGATTTGAATTTCCCTGAGCAGTGAGGTCAAGCATCTTTTCATATACGTGTTGACCATTTGTATGTTTCTTTGGAGAAATGTCTATCCAGGTTCTTAGCCCATTTTTAAAATCCGTTTAATAGGATTTTTTGCTACTGAGTTACAGGAGTTCTTCATGTATTTTGGAAATTAACCCTTTATCAGATACCTGGTTTACAATGTTTTTTCCCATTCCTTAAGTTGGCTTTCCATTCTATTGTTTCATTTGTCATACAAAACTTTTCAGTTTGATGTAGTCTGTCTTGTCTGTTTCTGCTTTTGCTGCCTGTGCTTTTGCTGTTAGATCTATGAAATCATTAGATCTATGTCATGAATCTTTTCCCCTATGTTTTCCTCTAAGAGTTTTATAGTTTCACATATTACTTTTAAACCCTCAATCCATTTTTGAGTTGATGTTTGCATATGGTATAAGTGAAGGTTTCAATTTTATTCATTTGCATGTATGTAGATAAACAATTTTACTGTCACCATTGGTTAAAGAGACTAGTCTTTCCCTGCTGTGTTTTCTTGGCACAGTTGTCAAAGATCAGTTCAGCATTTATGTGTGGGTTTATTTCTGGGCTCTCTATTGTTCCATTGATTTATATGTCTTTATGCCAGTAGTGTACTGGTGTGATTACTATAGCATTATAACATATAGAGAAATCAGGAATGTAATGCCTGTAGCTTGAGTCATATTTGTCAAGATTTGTTTTGGCTATTCAAAATTTGGCTAAAAAATTCTAAAATTCATATGGAAAGGTCTTTTGTGGTTCCATATGAATTTTAGAATTTTTTCTGTTTCTGGGAAAAAGTATGATTGGGATATTGATAGGAATTGCCTTGAATCTGTAAATCACATTGGGTAGTACGGCTATTTTAACAGTAATAAATCTTTAAATCCATGAACACGGGATGTCTTCATTTGTTTGTGTCATTTTTAATTTCTTTCATCAGTGTTTAGTTTTCAGTGTACAAGTCCTTCACTTAATTTTATTACTGTTTTATTTTGATACTGTTGTAAATTAGATTGTTTTCCTAATTGCCTTTTTAGATAGTTTGTATTGGAACACAATTGACTTTTGTGTGTTGATTTTGTATTATAAAATTTTTCTGATTTCATTTTTCAGTTCTAACAATCTTTTGTACCGTCTTGGGGTTTTCTTTATTATCATATCATCTGCAACCAGGGACAATTTTACTTCTTTGTAATTTGGATGCCATTTATTTCTCTTTCTTGCCTAATTTCTCTGGCTAGGACTTGAAGCATTGTGTTGACTAGAAATGACTGGAGTGGGCATCCTTGCCTTGTTTCGGATCTTAGAGGGAAAGCTTTCAGTTTTTCACCTTTGAGTATGATGTTGACTGTGGGCTTTTCACTTAAGGCGTCTGTTATGTTGAGGTAATATCCTTCTATACCTAACTTGTTGATATTTTCATCATAAAAAAATATTTTATTATATGCTTGTCCTACATCTACTGAGATGATCATGTGAATTTTATCCTTCATTCTGTTAATGTGGTGTATCATATTTACTGATTTTGATATGTTGAATCATATTTTCATGCCAGGGATAAATCCCCCTTGGTTATGCTGCATGATCCTTTTAATATGCTGTTGAATTCAGTTTGCTAGTACTTTGTTGATAGATTTTGCATCAATATTCATCAGGAATATTGGCCTATAATTATTTTCTTGCAGTTTATCTGGTTTTGGTATTGGGGTAATTCTGGCTTCATAAAATGAGTTTGGAAGTGTTCCCTCTTCAATTTTTGGGAAAGTTTGAGAAGGATTGGCATTCTTTTTCCAGCTTTATTGAAGTATAATTCACAAAAATCATATAAATTTAAGGTGAACAGCAGAATAATTTGCTATACATGTACACTGTGAAATTGTTACCACAATCAAGTTAATTAACACATCCATAGACTCATATAGTTACCTTTTTTTTTTTGGTGTAGTGAGAACACCTAAGGGCTACCTTCTTAGCAAATTTCAAGTATACAATACCGTTTAATTAACTGTAGTCATTAATGCCTATCTAAATGTTATGAAAGTTTTGCCAGTGAAGCCATCTGGTCCTGGGCTTTTTTTTGTTGGGAGGCTTTTTAATTATTGACTCAACCTCCATGCTAGTTATAGGTGTATTCAGATTTTCTATTTCTTCATGATTCAGTCTTGGCAGTTTGTATATTTCTATAACTTACACATTTCTTCCAGGTTGTCCAATTGGGTGGTATATAATCATAATAGTCTCATGATCCTCTTTATTTCTGTGGCTTCAGTTACAATGTCTCTTTTTTGACTTCTAATTTCATTAACTTGAGTCTTCTGTCTTAATCTAGCTAAAAAAATTTTTTTCAGGAAATGATGCCAGACATCACCTGGTCCATCCCTTCATGTTTTATAGTGGAAATATGTCAGGGGAGGTTTGCTTACTGGATGCTAAATACAGCAGGGCATAAACTTATATATCTTTACCTGGTGCTGACTCTACTACACCAATAGTAATACTCTTAAACAGCTCAAATAAGAGGCACAGTTCTCTCTTCCTATATTGTTCATCCCAGAATCTTTGCATAGGAGTTGATCTGTGGCAGTGTGAAAGGGGATGCAATTCTTCATACATTTTATGTCAGTTAAATATGACCATGTGTTAGAAGTCCTTAGCCATGAGATTGGCACATAGTAGCTGCACATAATACTGTGTCGTGTATGTTCAGATTTTTTTAAAAATTTTTATTGGAGTATAGTTAACAGTGTTAGTTTCAGCTGTACAGCAAAGTGAATCAGTTATACATATACATATATCCACTCTTTTTTACATTCTTTTCCCATATAGGCCATCACAGAGTATTGAGTAGAGATCCCTGTGCTATATAGCAGGTTCTTATTAACTATCTATTTTATATATAGTAGTTTGTATGTTAGTCCCAGTCTCCCAGTTTATCCCTCCCCCCATGCCCTGGTAACCATAAGTTTGTTTTGTACATCCATGACTCTGCTTCTGTTTTGTAAGTAAGTACGCAGGATCTTAGTTCCCCGACTAGGGATCGAACCCATGCCCCCTGCAGTGGAAGCATGGAGTCCTAACCACTGGACAGCCAGCCAATTCTGTGTTCAGATTTTTGCCATTGAATACTGAGCCTGAGGCTATGGATAATTATTGTTTATACAGATGATGATTGATAGAGGTAAATGCCTGTAGTTCTCAAGATTTATTGCCATTTAGCCCTACTTCCTCTTGTTTCAACACTCCCATCCATCCTCACGTACCTTTTGCTCCATAAGTATCAGGCTACTTTTAGTTCTTTTAAACCTCCATGCCTTCATATACCACCATGACTTTGCAAATCCAATTCCCATTGCCAGAAATGTCCTTTATCCTTGTCTTCCTAATGTGTTGGAACTTCTAGACTTAGCTCACACTTCAGCTCCTCAATGAAAAGTTTTGTGATTGTTCTTCTCCAAAAGAGTTAGCCTTCCTGTCCTGTGTTCCTGTCTACCTCAGCCATTCCCATCTCCCTCTGTGCATTGTAAGATCCTTGGGCTGAGATGTAACATCACTCATCTGTCCTTATCTTCTGTGCCACTAATCGTCGTCTATACTCAGCAGATGTATTTAAAGAGTTTACGTTGATTAAATTAATCCCTTTCATTGAAAGTCAAATCTGTCTGATTGGGTGACTGGTAAATCGTGATACAGATATTTATCATAGAGAAAGTATACATTGTATGAAGAATTCATGGATTTCACTAGTACATCAATGGCTATGGTCAAAAGAAGTAATTCTATACGCAATACAATTTAAAGAAAGGTGGGGAGGTGATTGTATCAATTAGAGCTAAATATAATACCAGTTATAGCCACCTTTTAGTCCTCAGGAGAAGCATATGAGGGAGGTACCATTTTTATCTGCTTTTAGAAAAAGCAAGTGAGGCCCACAATTACACTGCTAGAATATGATAGAACAAGATTTTAGTCAAGACCTCTCAGACTCTAGATAATATGCTGTTTTTGTCCATTTGGACTTTGAAAACAAAAATACCATGGACTTGGTGGCTTAAATAACAAACAGTTATTTCTCACAGTTCTGGGGGCTGGGAAGTCCAAGATGAAGGCAGTTGCAAATTTGGTCATCTGGTAAGGGCCTCTTCTTGGTTCATAGATAACCTTTTTTTTTTTTCTTTTTTTTTTTGCAGTGTCCTCAATCCATAGCACATGTTTACTCCAGAAAAAAAGTGTTTGAAAAAAATATTAAAGCAGCATTACATGAAATGAACAGAGAAGCTAACTTAGGTCAAAAAAATCTTTAATAAATTCAAAGTTATTCTGATCAGCTCACTTAGCTAAACACCCGATTCTTCTTGAGGGTAAAAGCTAATAATATGAATTGTTGATAATTTCCTCACTTTTATCATCTATCATCCAGAATTTTTTAAGCTCTTTATTGGAATATAATTGCTTTACACTGTTGTGCCAGTTTTTGCTGTACACCAAAGTGAATCAGCTGTATTTATACATATATTCCCATATCCCCTCCCTCCTGAGACTCCCTACCACCCTCCCTATCCCACCCCTCTTAAGTCCTCACCCATCCTCGAGTTGATCTCCCTGTGTTATGCAGCAGCTTCCCACTAGTTATCTGTTTTACATTTGATAGTGTATATATGTCAGTGCTACTCTCTCACTTCATCTCAGCTTCCCCTTCACCCCCCACCCCCTGTCCTCAAGTCCGTTCTCTACATCTTTATTCTTGCCCTGTCACTGGGTTCATCAGTACCATTTTTTTTAGATTCCATATATATATTTATATTATTCAGAATTTTGCTGAAACAAGTATAAGCAATGAACTGTCCCTAAAACTGTTTAGTTCTGAGTGTTCTTCCTGCCACGAATTTCAGTATCAGCAACTAAGATCCTGCCTGCCACGTGGCAAAAAAAAAAAAAAAAAAAAAAAGTACCTTATTGCTAAACAATGCTACCCATCAATCTGATAACTCAGGGCTATCACAAACCTTCAGTTTGTAGAAAATGCAGTGTCTGTGAAGCACAATAAAGAGAAGCTCAATGAAACGAGGCATGCATGTACAGCTTTAAGCCACTTGCCTGTTTAATATTTGTTTAATGTTTAATATTATGATTAAAACCAGGCAACATAACCAATATATGACACCAGCATTAATCGCATCTCCTTGAAGTCACACTTGTCAAGGTGTTGTCTTTACGGAATGTTCTCCACAGGGTTCTCGGGAACCTCAGCAGCTAGTGCGTTCATGAAGAACATTGAGTGAGCCCCACTCATTGCGTGGAAGTTCCCAACAAGCTCTTGATGCCCACTAGCCATGTGGATTTGATATCACTTTTTTTGTGTGCTCGTAGCCAGATAACCCACACTAGCCAGGGAACATCATTCCTTTCCAGTCTATTTAGAAATGCATGGCATAGAAATATACACAGCCTTCCTTTACAGATAGGGCTGTATTAGTGGAGGAAATAAGTCAGTGTGACAATAGGATGATCTCATGTTGTCCAGCCCCATCCTTGTCATTTGGCAATAATAGTGGGTCACTTTTGTTTGGACATATTAATTGATTTTCTAGGAAATCTGTTCTCCAAACCAACATTAAAGAGAATGAAGGGTAGTGTTGCAGACTCTTGAAGCAATAATATAATCAACTAAGGAAGCAAGATCACATTACAAGTCCTGGGAAAGATACAAGCAGAGCAGAGGGCTAACTTACTTAGTGATATTTACCCCAAATCTTAGGGAAATCACTCGATCACCCATTTACAGCTTCTGCATCAGAAAAATACCGCCTGATAACTTATTACTTAAAAGAAATACTTACTAGATATTGGAAGCAATTCCTTGCTTCATTATGCTGTAACATGTCAAAGTTTCTGAAGCTAGGTCCTCAAATGATGCATATATATATATATATATATATATATCATTCAGAATTTTGATATTCTTAAATATTAGAAAATAAAATTATTTAAACTTGATTTAAGCCAGTCTTGAGTATGCAGAATTCTTCAATTTCATATTTCACTATACATGTGTACCTCAGCATAGAATATGTGTAGTGCCATTTTAAACCCACTACATTGTTTCAAGCATGTATATATCTTTTCTCACCCTACACAAGCCCTTTATCTCTTGCTGTCACCTAAAACTGTATGAATCGTACCTGTTACCTGTAACTAACATCTCTCTTCTGAGTTTGAAACTTGCATATCTATCAATAGTTCTCCAGTTTCACCTCCATTTGGATGTCTACACAGAAACCTCAAATTGCTCATGTTCAAAATTAAACTGTGCCTGGGTACATACACACTCCAACACTCAGTGAAAAATATACTAAAATTGTATAGCACAGGGAACTTAAACTCTGTAATGACCTATATGGGAAAAGAATCTAAACAAGAGTAGATACGTGTATATGTATAAGTGATACACTTTGCTGTACACCTGAAACAATCACAGCATTGTAAATCAACTATATGCCAATAAAAAAACACACAAAATGTTCAATATTTAATTACATCTTACAGCAACTGAAAATAAAATCATGTTGAAAACTGAAAAAATATATATGTATACTAAATTGTTTACCAAATTCCACATGTAAAGGAATAGGTCACATGTCTTAGAGGGGGCGACTGCAGGAGAGAACGAAATGGGAGCACAAATGAGGAAAAGGTAAAAATTAAAGTTAAATACACAGGAGCGGTGCCTTTCACAGATGGGGAATGTCAGTGCCTTTTAAGATGAAAAGTCTAATGAACTATTAAATGTTCCATACCTGAGATTTAGCCTGATGAAAAGAGTCCACAAATACTCTCACTAAAATGGTTAGATGTCTGACTTAGCCCTGTTGATATACTTGTTGTCCTAGGCAGTCTTATGGGCCCATAACTGACATTGAAACTAAACTTGTGACCTCAAAAGTTGCACAAGAAAGAGTCTTATATTTGACACAATAACAGGGGCTCCCAGTTACTCTCCTGGTCTCTGTGCAGTCAAACCCAGGACTATATTGTACATTTATATACTGTTTTTCCAGAGAAAGTATAGTTGCAATTTTGATGTAAGTTGAAAAGAAATCATCAGCAATTGCCAAGTCTGTTTGTTATTCATGGTGAATTGAGTAGTGATACTGGGCCCAGGGGCTGGGGCTGTATGCTCACTCTTCGGGAAATATGGTGTCCATTCTGTTTGCCTTCTCCCAGCTCAGAAGGTGCCTAAATCTTGAACTTGCAGGAATCTTAGCCTGGCCTGTTCTCAGTTTTGTTGGAGGAAACTCAGGCAGCTTACTGCTCATGCTCCACTAAGAATAAACCCAAAGCTCTCTAAACGTTACAAAATATTTTCTTTGCATCACATAAAATTTACCTTAGTGTTTTTTTTTTTTTTGTTAGTTTCTTCCCATACATACATTCAAAATATGAATGTAAAATGTCTAAAGTACATTTAGGATCACATCATTGCAGTTATGTTCAGAGAATCTTTTTAATGTTTTCTGTGTCAGTTGCTACTTAACTGTCAAACTTGGCTACTCTTTGGTCTATAAGGAAATAATATTAGGAATAAAAGACAGCTAGTTTAAATTGATTTTTTTTTTAAGCAATCTGACAACTCGTTTACAGGATCTGAAGTTTTAGACTCAGTGAACGAGTCGTCCATCAATTGATGTGCTCTGTCTGGAATCAAATGTTTCTTTTGTGCTCCTAACAGCTAGAGACATTTGGAGAAATTTCTTTCATGCAATAAGCCTATTGATACAGACTATCTCTGCATGATAGAGGAGCATCCAACTGTCATTGAAAGCAGTTAGCGATTGTTCCACGTGAAGTTGTGGTGAATGAAGAAAAGGACTCAGAAAGCTGAATCCATCCCTATGGATGCAGTTAGCTTTCCATTCAAGAAATTTATGATTGTACCAGCACAAAAATAACAAAATAATAGCGTTTTTGTACCTATCTTATGCACAGAATTGTAGTTACAGAAATAATCATACATACATCATATACGTGAATACTGATGTCTATATAGAGAGACGTATGTAAATATTAACCTGCTTTTACTCTTTTAAGTATGCAACACAACTTAGTATTTTACAATATCCTGAATTATAATTGGGAATATGATTTATGAAAGCTGATTATGACTTATAAGAGAATAATACTGTTCCAATTTATAGATATAGCATCATTTTAAACTCATTATGGGTTGCAGTGTGTCCCCCACAAAAAGTTTATTTTCAAGTCCTAACCTTCAGTACCTCAGACTGTGACATTATTTTGGAAGTAGGGCTGTTACAGATGAAACTAGTTAAGATGGGGTCCATGTTAGAGTAGGGTGGGTCCCTAATCTAATGTGGCAGGTGTCCTTGTAAAAGGAAAGCCATGTGAAGACCCACATGCATGCACACAGGGAGCGCACCGTGGGAAGATTGGAGTTAGCCTGCCACAAGCTGAGACGTACCGCAAGCCAGGAGGGATTAGAGGGTACATGGCGCTGCTGGTACCTTGATCTCAGACTTAGAGCCTCCAGAACCATGAGGCAATAAATTTCTACTATGTAAGCAACTGAGTTCTTGATACTTTGTTACAGCAGCCCTAGCAAACTAATCAAACTCATCTCTATTTTCCAATTTTTTGCTGTTGAAAGTGGTGTTGAGATGAACATTATTGTACCTAAATGGTTATATTCCTCCAATTACTTTACAAAACTTATTAAAGTAAAATGCACATACCCATTTTAAGGGTAGAGTTTACAAAGTTTCAAAAAGTTTATGTACCATTTTGACCAGCACTTTAATCAAAATATAGAGCTTTTCCATTCCCCTAGAAAGTTTACCCATCTTTCATAGTCAACCCTTCCTATTCCCTGACCCAGATAGTATCTACTCTTTCTTTACCTGTAGATTATATTTGCGCTTTCTAAAGACATACATAGGTGAAACTAGGCAGTCTGGGTTTTTGTTTGGGTATATGTGTGTGTGTGTGTGCGTGCGTGCATGTGCCTGGCTTTTAATAAACCTGTTCTTCAAATCCATGTTATTTTGTGTATCAGTAGTTCATTCCTTTTCACTGCTGTGTAAATTTTCATTATATGGATGTATCCTAGTCTGTATATCTGTTGATTGTTTCCAGATTTTGGATTTTAAGACTAGGGATGCTAGGATTATTTATGTTTAAGACTTTATGTGGACACGTGCTTTCATTTTTCTTGGATAGATAACTGGGAGTGGAATGGCTAGGTTGTATGATAGTATATTTTTAATGTTATAAGAGACTACCAAACTGTTACTCAAAAGTGGTTGTCTCTAGCAAAGTATGAAAGTTCCAATTGCTTCATAAGCACACCGACGCTTGGTCTTCTGGGAGATTTTAATGGTAACACATAGTGGTTTTTATTCACATTTCCCTAATGTCGAATGATGTTGATTATTTTCACGTGTGCTTGTTGGCCATTCCTATATGTTGTTTTCTGAAGTCTCTTCAAAGTTTTCCCCAATTTTTGTCATTTGTCTTATGGTTGAATTGTAAAGTATACAAAAAAAGTTTGTTATATTATTAAATATAAATAATAAACGTATTTCTTTTCAGGATACTAGTCCTTTGTCAAATGAGTGCTTTGGGAATAGTTTCATCTAGGTTGCAGCTTTGTCTATTAGTTTTCTTAACACTTTTCATTAATGAGCTGAGGTTTTCAATTTCGAAGCAGGTTTTTTTGTTTGTTTTTTGGCTGCATCATGTCTTAGCTGCAGCACACAGAATCTTCATTGCCACATGCAGGATCTTTCATTGCAGCGCATGGGCTCTTTGCTGCGGCACACGGGCTTCTCTCTAGTTGCAGCATGCGGGTTTTCTTTCTATAGTTGTGGCATGTGGGCTCTGTAGTTGTGGCGCACAGGCTCCAGAGTGAGTGGGCTCTGTAATTGGTGGCATATGGGCTCTCTAGTTGAGGCTCATGGGTTCAGTAGTTGTGATGCAAGGGCTTAGTTGCCCCATGGCATGTGGGATCTTAGTTCCCTGACCAGGGATCGAACCCACGTCCCCCACATTGGAAGGTGTGTTTCTTACCACTGGACCACCAGGGAAGTCCCTGAAGCAGTTATATTTTATGGTTTGTGCTTTTTGTATCCTATGTAAGATATCTTAAAGTCACAAAGATGTCACAAGATCAGTTTTCCTTTTTTTTTTTCTAAAAATGTTATAGTTGTAGTTTTTATTTTTAGGTCTGATCTATTATGATTCCTTTCTTTTTTTTTTAATATGGCTTAACGAGTTAAGATTTATTTTCCCCTTTTAGGTATCCAACTCTTCTAGCACCATGGCACCATTTATGAAAAGCATTATCAGGAACCACATATTGAAAAGTTCACAAGTCAGTCACAGGAACCACATGTTGAATAATTCCATTTACATGAACTGTCCAGAATAGGCAAACCCATAGGGATAGGAGAATACCATACCATGGGTGGAAAGGGTAATCGTGAATGATTGCTACAAGGTTTCTTTCTGGGATGAAGAAAATATTGTAAAATTAATTATTCTGATGAGTGACTGAAATAATAATGATGACCATTCCTGATGAAAAGGAAAGAGAAGCCTTTACAAAAGAAAAAGGCTACTTTTTCCTCTGGAATGGGAAAAAATAAAGGAGACCATATGCATATCCAGACAAAACTTACAGCAATAAACAATAGTTAGTGTGATAAACAAATGAGGGCGACTGCAGTTGGAAAAATCAGTATTAGAAACATGATGTTTGTCATCAGGCAATTAGCAGAATTTGGTAGAGGTAGAATTGGATGCTTGAGAATTGAAGTTAGAAATCTGGTATAACTGATGAAAGGAACACAATACCAATAATTACAAAACAGTACGTAGTTTTTAAAAAAAAAAACATAGAATAATGAGGGCCTGACTGCAGTTCCAGGCCTGGCTTTGATTTGGAGTCAATTCACTTCTGTAGCTTTATTCTTCAATAAATAGTGATGTGAAAGCAGTAGTAGAGGAAATATATTGAGGTAGTGAGATAAAATTAGATTTGTCAGCAGAAATTCTAGTGAGTGAGGAATTCCTGGCTCATAGCCACATTGAGATGGATGAACTCAGTGTCTAAGTTTGTTTTTGTGGTCATCTACCAGATTTGGAGAACAAAGGAAGGAAAGAGAATAATGTAATAGACGTTGTGTTAGTTTCCTAGAGCTGCCTTAACGAAATACCACAAACTGGATGGCTTAAAGCAATAGAAATTTGTGCTCTAACAGTTTTTTGGAGTCCTGAAGTCCAAAACCGAGACGTCGGCAGGGCTATACTCCCTCTGAATGCTCTAGGGAAGAATCCATTCTTGACTCTTCCTACCTTCTAGTGGTGGTTGGCAGTACTTGGTGTTCCTTGGCTTGTAGATGCATGACTCTAACCTCTGCCTCCATCATCACATGGTGGTCTTTCCTGTGTCTCTAAGTCTTAAGAGGACACCAGGATAAGGAAATAAGGATTTAAGGCCCACCCTCACCCAGTATAACTTCATCACTAGGTTACAATTGGAAAAATCTTATTTCCGAAGCAGATCACATTTTTTAGGTAGTGGGGGGGGGGGGTAGGATTTGAATATATCTTTTTAACACAAATTTTTTTTCATCTATTTTTTTGTCTGCGTTGGGGCTTCGTTGCTGCATGCGGGCTTTCTCTAGTTGCAGCACGTGGGGGCTATTTGTTGCAGTGCACCGGCTTCTCATTGCAATTGCTTCTCTTGCTGCAGAGCACGGGCTCTAGGCGTGTGGGCTTCAGTAGTTGTGGTGTGTGAGCTTCAGTAGTTGTGGCTTGCAGGCTCTAGAGCACAGGCTCAGTAGTTGTGGCACATGGGCTTAGGTGCTCTGTGGCACGTGGGATCTTCCTGGACCGGGGATCAAACCCGTGTCCCCTGCATTGGCAGGTAGATTCTTAACCACTGTACCACCAGGGAAGCCCTAAATATATCTTTTTAGAAGACATGATTCAATCCACAACAGATGCAAGAAAAGTGAGAAATTAAGTTTCTGCTCCTAGACATAAGAGCCGAAAGCAAAGATGAAGAAAGAAATAGACAAATGAGAGAAGAGATAGTTGTGTTTTAGTAGATAAAAGGAACAACCCAGACCAAATAAATATCTCAGGTGAACATTTCATTTTGGGTGTCGAGGAAGACTTACATACAGCTCTCCAGCTTAAGCCATCTGTCCTTGTAAAAGTTTTCTGACTGCAGGGATGGTTTTTTTTCCTTCTACACATCAGTCACATTACCTTCTTTCTTAGTAATAACTTTTAAAATGTCATTAAGTGTGACTATCCCCATGATTAAATGCCAGTATTCTTCCTTTGAATATTAAGTGTTCGTAGGTGGCTTCTTGGCTGTGACCATTTAGTTCTATTTAGTTCTTTATGCTCATGGCATGGATATTTAGAGAACTAGAGCAGCTATGTTCACCAAAGAGGTACAACTCCTTGCTTGACTCACAGAAGAGAAGGGCTTGGTCTGTGGTTATGGATTTAAAAAAAAAAAAAAAAAAAAAAAAAAAAAAGCACCCCAGGATAACTCAGTTCCATGTCTTATTAAAGAATCATTTAGATTTTGCCCTTAAAATATGGATCCAACTACATTCCCAGTACTGTTTCCTTCAGGCTGTCCACAGATGCTGTAAGCAATTTTTGACTAATGGTCTCATTTAATAGTGCTAGTGTGGTCTTTACATTGTAAGTATCTGTAGGCAGGGATGGAATGTACTGATAAAAGTGGGGATGTATTTCTCCCGTTTCTCCTCCCTGTCTCAACTTCCCATGTATTCCATTGAAAACCTAAATGACTCCACAGTAGCTGGCAGGAGGCCAATAGCTATCCCATGTATTTGGCAAACATTTGTTTGGCTTCTATTAATTTTCTCTCCAATTTAATATATCAAGTTGACCCAATACTTGGTATCAAGTCACATATTAACCAGGGCTTACTGATGTGATTGGTATTGTTGCAGTGCTTTTGTTCCATCTTCACCAATTTTCTCAAACTCATTTAGCTATCAAGGCTCAGAGATAAGTCCAAAAAAAAAGTTTTAATAATGATCAAAACAATAAGCTATGAATGCCTAAATTCAAAATTTTTAAGATTTAAATTAAGATAAAGATATAAAATATGGCTTAACATCTTTTAAACATGAGCTTTTGGACTATGTACTGATTTTTTTTTTCTCCTAGAGAAATTCAAAAGCAAACCAGAAGATAGGTTAATGATGAAAATGCAAAATGACATTACCAAAAATTGCCAGTGTGGGCTGAGTGTGAGACACACAGCTAAGAGGATAGAAGCATGCACTTTGACACCAAAATGCTTGAATCTGAGTCTCCTCTCTACCAGACTACGGCTTTGTGACTTTTGACAAGTAACTTAACCATCTTGCCTTAGTTTCTGTGTCTGAAAAATAGGCTTGACTTAGTATTACCTCCTGAGGGTATTATAAGGATTAAATGAGTCGTTACATGTAAATAATTGACAGTGGTTTAAGTGCCTTGGAATTGCTTACTATTCATTATTATTTGGGGAATAACAATATTGTACCCATTAAAACTCAGATATTTTGAGACAAGTTTCCAATTTTTTTCCTTGAGACAAGTTTTCAGCTTTCCTTATGAAGAAAGCATCTGATCTGGCCACTTGATGGTATAGAATAATCTGGCTATACAATTTTAAAGAGGATTTTGTTTTCAAATTCCATGGAAGCCAATGAGGTATAAATGTGAAAGAAAATGCACACATTTATTCACAGATTTTTTTTTTAATTCACTGGGGACAGATCTTTATATGAATGATAATCTAGTTTTGAGAATACCTAAGTATGAGAAAAAGGGCTTGCCCTGATTTTTCCTTTTCCTTAGGTAAGTCACTGTTCCTTAGGTTTCCAACTGATTCTCTACTTCCATTGCTGAGTAACCAGTTTACCAATAGCGAAGACAAATGCTGAGAGCTCAACATGGCACCGTGGTAAAGGAGAGGGCAATGACCTACCAGGTGGTAGTTTGACTTCAATTAATCCCCTACATAATTGAGAGTTGTGCTGGTTTAGAGTATTAGTTCCACCAGAGCCACACAATTCTCCTGATGCTGTGAAAACTGAAGTTGTCAAATGACCTGCTCAGGATACAGCATACCAGTTAATTAACAGGCAAAATATTACTCAATTTCCTGTACTAATGGATCCTGATTTTTAAGGGAAAGTAAGGTTGTTGCTTCACAGTGGGGTCAGGGTGGCTATGTGTTGAGCACGGAATTCAAGTGATTCTCTAAAGGATTTTTTTGTATTTCTGTGTAAGGTGTTCAAAATTGATAATACATAGCAATCTACTGTAGACAGGATTTTTTTTTTAATTTACTCATTGGCTGCATTGAGTCTTTGTTGCTGTGCGCAGGCTTTCTCTATTTGCGGTGAGTGGGGGCTACTCTTTGTTGTGGTGCATGGGCTTCTCATTGTAGTTTCTCTTGTTGCAGAGCACAGGCTCTAGGATGCTCAGGCTTCAGTAGTTGTGGCTCGCAGGCTCTAGAGCACTGGCTCAGTAGTTGTGGCACACAGGCTTAGTTGCTCTGCGGCATGTGGGATCTTGCCCGGACAGGGATCGAACCCGTGTTCCCTGCATTGGCAGGAGGATTCTTAACCACTGTGCTGCCAGGAAAGTCCCTGTAGACAGGGTCTTTGAGGACTCACATCTTTTAGGAATAAAGGTAAACAACCATGATCAGCTTCGAGCAATAGAAAAATTGGGTAATAAAAGTTAAATACATCTACATTGTGAGCAACTATATAAATCAAGACGTTAGATTATAAGCATTTTTTTCTGCTTGCTTTGTCATATATTCACATATATTAACCAATTTATGTCCCCTATCTGCTCACCACATGCCATTTTCTATAATGTGTATTCAAGGTGGTAAAAGTTACCTAATTTTAAGATTACAGAACATCACAAAAAGGATTGTGACTGAAACAGAAGGAATAAATATCACAGAATAATAAAGGATTGTTGGGAGTATAGGGTTTCTTATTGGGGGTATAAAGTGAGGATGTCTTTTTTATATCAGAGATAGCCACATTATGTTAGGTGAAAACAGGATTTTGTTGCTATTTTTGTCATTTGAAAGTTAAGTATGGTGTGTACATAGATTTGTCAAAGGGCTAGAGCATGCCCGATTGTGTCAAATCAACATGATCCAGACCCTGATTTATACTTGATTCTGTACTACAGTGGAGAAGTTTCAGAACCCCATTTTAAAGACTCCACTGCCAGCAGAGTTCCAGTTAAATTTTGCCGATAGGAAGTATCTAGGTCAGATTTGGAAGGCAGAAGGGAAGTAGATGCTGTTACTATCCAGCAGCATTAAAAGGAGACTCTTGGAAAATTGCAAACAAGTTTACAGTAGACTTAGAGTGAGCTCCCATGAATCACTTGCTACAGTCCTGCAGGCAGCTGAGATCATCAGTGGCTTGCCCAGATTACTGCACTTCCAGATTTCCTAAAAGTTAAGATTATTTCTGACTTTTGCTTTTCTAGCGCTTTTAACAGTTGTTTAATACTCGAATTCCCGATATTACATTCCTTTCTACTTGAGATACTTACGGTGGCATCTATCCTGCTGACTTCTAATGGATAAAACCATGGATTCATACCTTATGCTGAGAAACAAGTGTTTGGAGAGTGTTGACTGAAAAAATCAAAACAAAACAAAAAGCATAGCCTAAAAGTCATCAAATACAATCATGAGTATTTGATGATCTTACTGAGGACTATAGCCCAGGAATCAGTCTCTCAGATAACTGTGAGGAACTCTCCAAAGAGGTAAGGGAGGACCAGGATGTAGAGGAGTTTTTGCTGGGGGAAAAATTGTGTAATTGAGCATTAAAAGATTACTGCTAATCACAAAAAACTTACATCTCAAGTTAATGATTTTAGTCCTTTTCTATATATGGGAAGGTACGTGAGTCTGGGCTCATTGAAATTATTCCTTTGGTATTTATCTTAACTATCTAGGGCCAGTATCCAGTTTTCTCTGTCCTGATTTCCCTTCAGGACGCACCACTGTTTGGCTGCAGTGGCTGATGGCGTTATGGCCACAATATTCTTTGTTTACTGAAATGGCAGGCGACATTCTTTGTACACAGGAGTTAGGAAAAAAAGTCATATCAATCTTAAGTGAAAATTACGCTTGAAAATTCCTTAGGAAGGTGAGACCTTGGGGGCTAAAAAAAAAAAAAACTACCTAAAAAAAATCCAACACATGATTTTTTTCTAAACATGGGAGTAAGTTTCTGTTTCTTGAGCACCAAATGAAGTGCTGACTGGCTTTTAGATCATATATGGTATGAAAACGTATCTTTAAATACTAAAATCATGCTCAAAACTAATAGCCACTCACTTTATGAGAGGCATGCCTGAACTGGGACCAGCCAATGTAACAGCATATTCATGCTTCTCACCATATTCTTCCTCTAAGATATATGTTTGCTGGAATGGTAAACTGAATTACCCACATTATTTGGACTTTGTTTTCTTCTCCTCATTCTCAATCTTTGTCACTATCATTTTCTCTCCTAAAAACATAAAATTGAACTTCTCTGAATTAAGTGCATATAATTCACGTATATTACATTTCCTTCTAAGTGCCCTTTTATTTGTCCCCTTGAATAAGTTATTTCTAGTTATCAATAAGAACATATTACAGATCTCAAATAATTGAAGTTTTCTCTGGAAAAGTTCAAACATAACCTAAACTTGTCCTTTATTCTCAGCTTCATGATTTAATTTAGGTAATAATTCAATGCTATTATAAGTAAATCTCTACTACAATTATATATAAAATGTAGGTCTTGCATTCTTGGTAAGTAATCATTTTTTGTAAACCACAGCAAAGTACCCTAAGGTGAAAATTCTAGATAACTAATATGCTTATATTTGAGCTTGGGACACAAGTTCCCACCTAGGCTGTGTAAACAAACATGAAGGGTCTCAATTTATACTACTTGCAAGCTAATAAGTCAGTCTTGCTTAAAAGATACTAGAAAACATCAGAGTCAGTGTCAGAGGTAAATGAAATTATTAATCACAGCTCAGCCGGCAACACGAACATCAGAATATTTGCCTCTGTTCTCTTTGCCCCAGTTCCATAGCAGCAACAAATGGGTCTATATGGATGTCTGCACAAACAGTAGGTTGCCTTTCAGAAGAGAAACCCAGAGATTAGAGAATCTCAATCAGTTTATAATGGGCAGCAAGCATGCCTTCCCTTTGATCTGGAGGGAAATACCTGTGTTGATTTGACTAGACAGTAAGTGACCGTGCCCATTGCTCCAGCGACAGACACTACCTATATCATCTAAGGCTGCTCGTTATATAAGCATCCTTGAAAAGATAGTCTAGAACAAAGGCACTTAGAGTCTCTGTTCATAATACATGTGAAAATATGAGCGAACCATGGAGGATTGTGTCCTAACAGACTGCCTTTGCAGTCTGAGGCTGATCTCTTCTTTTGTGACTTGTTTTCCACCCCTGGAATGTGTATTACCAATACATTGCCTCCTGGAATGTTTTTGACTTGCAATTATTATATCTAATCAAAGACTTATAAGAAAAGGTACCCTGTTGTTTTACATAATGTGAACTCTCAGAAGTAAACATAGTAAGTGAGCAGTAGTTCTGACATTCACTGCCCTGATGCAAAACCAAAGTGGAGGAAACAAAAGAACTTACCCAAGACTCACTTTCTCCCTATAAGACATCTGCTCAAATTCTCTTCATCACTATATAGCAGGTGTGCCTGAGAGAACCTACCATCATGATTTCTCCTCTTCCCAATCTTAACTTTAGGAATCCAGCTGAGGTCTTCTTTCACTTGACCTTCTCTTGGAGCTGATTCCCCAAGTTCGCACATACAGGACACTTCCCATCCTTCCTTCTTAACAATCTAGGTTAGGACGCCATTCAGTTGGCTTTTTCATAGATTTTTTTCCCCAGAGAGCACACTTGCAGGCCCCTTCTTGCTCTTTCCATTTAGAAATTCTGTGTAGAACTTTCTTTGAGTTGACCTTCTCTTGGGACTGATTCTTGAGACATAAATGCAAGGCCCTTCCTGCCCTTTCTTTGTAGGAATCCAGCCAAGGACTCTTTCATGTGGCTTATCCCTGGGCTGTTTCCTGAATGCACACATGCAGGCCTCTTACCACCCTTTTCTCTTAGGAATCAACACTGACTCAGTTTCTCTTGACCTTCTCTTGGGACTGATTCATTGAGTGCACACAGACAGGACATCCCCATCCTTACTTCTTAGGAATCTAAGTCAGGACCATGTGAAAGCACTTGCCTCTGTTCGGGATATTTGTCTGAGAGCACACTGCTAGTGTTCTCCTTCCCTTTCTTTTCCTCTTAGTAATCCAGCAGAGAGTTCCTTTTGCTTGGCTGTGGGAAGACATTCTGGAACCTTTTTGAAGCATTGAAAGTGTTGAAGTATGTGGGCCGAGCGATGGGATTCAGAATGTCCTGCTTGAGCAGTGGAGGAGCTGAGGGTGCGGGGCGTGGAGACTAATATCACCCTGTTTGGTCCTGAGGGATGGCTGGTTAGCCAAAGACGGGTAAGATTCCTCAGAGGAGGAACAACCTAAGACAGGCACAGCCGCAGAGGGGCCAACAGGGGTGGTGCATAGAGCCTTCCTTATATCACCGTGTTTGGCCCTGGAGGATGACTGGTTAGCCAGAGACGGGTAAGATTCCTCAAGGGAGGAACAACCTAAGACAGGCACAGTCGCAGAGGGGCCAACACGGGTGGGGCACAGACCCCCAATATCTGAGAGAGGTCTCCTGCCCCCAGGGCTGTTTTGCTCTCCACACCCAGCTCAAATCCACACCTGCTCAGCTCGGACCCAGGAGGCAAACAAGGATCATTGCCCCAGTCATGTGAGGCCTTTGATTGTTTATGAGTGTAACCTGAGAATGTTAGCCCACGAACTCAATAAAAGCAGCCTGGGATGAGTCAGCAGGGCTCTTGATCCGAGAGGTCTTGAGCCCCCCGGTCCCACTTTTCTCTTCAGTCTGTGTCTGTGTCTTCTTCAAGCTTGCGGCACCCGTCACTCACCTCGAGTCGCCGAGCTGGTCTCGGCACTTGGCCTTCTCTCAGGTCTGATTCCCACGTGCAAACATGCAGGTACTTTCCTGTCCTTAAATCTTAGGAACCTGCAGTGGATGCCCTTTTACCATGCCTTCTCTGGCCTGATTCCTTAAGCACACATAAGCTGGCACCTTCCTGTCTGCTCCACTTAGGAATACAGTGCAGAATTCCCTTTTGTTTGGCCCTCACTTGAAGCTCATTCCATGAATGTATGTGTGTAGAACCATCTTAACTTTCTCCTTAGGAATCTTGTGTAGGACTCTCAAATTTACCTTCTCTAGGGCTTGATTCAAGGAGTGCACATAGGTTGTAGGGCCTCATTTCCATGGCATATGTGGATAAGACAGAATCTGAAGTGCAATCAATGCCTTCCTGTTTTACCATACACTAGAATTGTTTGCATAGTAAATCTTGGTGACTTTTTGCATCGGGGGAGCCCCAGTGTCCCTTTTCTTCTTGTTGCCTTTCTGAGATTGATTTGGATTTCTGATGAAAGGTTTTCCATTTCTAAAAGCAGCTTCATTTAAACCACGAGGGCCTGGAGCTCAGGCTATGGGGAGTGATCCTATTTGTTATTTAAATGTACCATCCACTGACATCTCCTCCTGAAAATTGATCTGAATCTCCCTTGCTTGGTTATTACCCACCTTGTTCCACTCTCTGCCTAAGGAGTATTTCCAAAATGCACTGCAAAACTCAAATCCTAGATCTCAATTCCTGATTCTACATGATTTACAACGTTTGCTAATGCCAACAAGTCTTAGAGGTCAGAGACAAGAAACAGTTCCTGTGCAGAAGATTTTCAGATTGATATACCACTTTTTATTTTGATATTGTCATTTGTGTTTTTGGTGTCATATCCAGGAAATCGCTGCCAAAACCAACATCAAGGAGATTTTTATCTGTTTTCTTCTAGGAGTTTTACAATTTCAGATCTTATGTTTGAGTCTTTAATCTTTTTGAGTTAATTTCTGTGGGGTTTAAGATAGGGGTCCAATTTCACTTTTCTGCATGTGGTTATACAATTTTCCTAGCACCATTTACTGAAGTCTATCCTTTCCTCATTATTCTTTACTCCCTTGGCAAATATTAGTTGACTGTATTTATGGAGGTTTATTTCTGGGCTCTTGATTTTGTTCCATGGGTATATGTGTCTCTTTTTCTGCCAGTATCATACATTTTTGGTTACCATAGCTTTGTAGTATAACTTGAAATTGAGAAGTGTGATGCTTCAGGCTTTGTTCTTCTGTCTTAGGATTGCTTTGGTTACTGAGGATCATTTGTGGCTCCATACAAATTTTAGGATTGTTTTTTCTATTTCTGTGAGAAATGCCATTGGAATTTTGATAGGGATTGCATTGAATTTATATATGGCAATGGGTAATATGGACATTTCAATAATGTTAATTTTTCCAATCCATGAACACAGGATATTTTTCCATTTCTTTGTCTTCAGTTTCTTTTTTTTTTTAATGTTTTTTATTATGGTAAAAGTCATATAATATAAAATAAACTATTTTAACTATATTTGACTGTACAGTTCAGTGGCACTAAGTATTCACATTAACACTGCTGTGCAACTCTCACCAGCATCCATCTCCCAAATTTTTCGCCTTCCTAAACTGAAACTTTGTCCCCATTAAACACTAGCTCCCAATTCCTTCTCCCCACCCACCCCACCCCTGGCCCCTGGCATCTACAAATGTACGTTCTGACTTTATAAATTTGACTACTCTAGGACCTTGTATAAGTGGAATCAAACAGTATTTGTCGGCACCTAATGTATATTGGAATGCATTTTTAAGGTTAACAATATATGTCCTATAGATCATACCTTCTTTTTTTTTCCCCCTGGGCTATACAGTAGGCCATCTACTTCATACATAGTAGTGTACATAAGTCAATCCCAGTCTCCCAAACCATCCACCCACCCCTCCCCACTTGGTGTCCATATGTTTGTTCTCTATATCTGTGTCTCTTTTTCTGCTTTGCAAAGAGGTTCATCTGTACCATTTTTCTAAATTCCACATATATGTGTTAAAATAGGAGATTTGTTTTTCTCTTTCTGACTTATTTCACTCTGTATGACAGTCTCTGGGTCCATCCATGTCTCTGCAAATGGCACAATTTCGTTCCTTGGCTGTGTAATATTCCATTGTACATATGTATCACATCTTCTTTATCCATTCCTTTGTTGATGAACGCTTAGCAAATGGAAATCAAAAGAAAGCTGGAGTAGTAATACTCATATCAGACAAAGCAGAGTTTAAAATAAATATTGTTACAAGAGACAAGGAAGGACACTACATAGTGATCAAGGGATCAATCCAAGAAGAACATATAACAATTGTAAATATCTATGCACCCAACATAGGAGCACTGCAATACATAAGGCAAATGCTAACAGCCGTAAAAGGGGAAAACAACAGTAACACAATAATAGTGGGGGAGTTTAACACCCCACTTACACCAATGGACAGATCATCCAAACAAAAAATTAATAAGGAAACACAAGCTTTAAAGAACACATTAGATCATCTTGACTTAATTGATATTTATAGGACATTCCATCCATAAACTACAGAATACACTTTCTTCTCAAGTACACACAGAACATTCTCTAGGATAGATCACATCTCGTGTCACAAACCAAGCCTTGGTAAATTTAAGAAAATTGAAATTATATCAAGCATCTTTTCCAACCACAACACTATGAAATTAGAAATTAATTACAGGAAAAAATGTTAAAAACAAAAACACATGGAGACTAAACAATATGCAACTGAATAACCAATAGATCACTGAAGAAATCAAAGAAGAAATAAAAAAATACATAGGAACAAAAAAAATACAACAAAAATATGACAACCCCAAACCTATGGGATGCAGCAAAAGCAGTTCTAAGAGGGAAGTTTATAGCAATACAGTCCTACCTCAAGAAACAAGAAAACTCTCAAACAACTTAACCTTACACCTAAAACAACTAGAAAAAGAACAAACAAAACCCTAAGTTAGTAGAAGGAAAGAAATCATAAAACTCAGAGCAGAAATAAATGTCTTCAATTTATTTAATCAAAGTCTTATAGTTTTCCGTGAATAGACCTTTCAGCACATTGTTAAACTTATTCCTAAGTATTGTTGTTTTTGACTCTATCATAAGTGGGATAGTTTGTTTCTTTTCTGGATATTTTGTTATTGTATAGAAATGCAGTTGTTTTCTGTTCATTGGTTTTGTATCCTGCAACTTAACTGAATTTGTTGATTAGTTCTAGCACTTTTTTTGCTTGAGTCTTTAGGATTTCTGTATATAGGATGATATCATCTATAAATAAAGAAAATTTTATTTCTTCTTCATTTCTGATTAGGATGCCTTTTATTTTCCTTCTCTAATTGCTCTGGCTAGGACTTTCAGTACTAAGGGACTTCTACCACTAAGAGGAGTAAGATGGGCACCTTTGTCTTGTTTCTGAGCTTGAAGGAAAAGCTTTCAACTTTTGAGCCCGGAGTATGTTATAGCTGTGGGTTTGTCATAAAAGGCCTCTATTGTGTTGTGGTACACTCCCTCTATACACAATTTGTTTTTTTTATTGTGAAATGATGTATTTTAGATGCTTTTTCTGCATCTATTGAGATCATATGATTTTTATCTTTCTATTCATGTGGTATATCACATTAACTTTGTGTATGTTGAACCACCCTCACACCCCAGGGATAAAACCCACTTGATCATGGTGTATGCTTCTTTCAATATTTGGCAATATTTTGTTAATTTTTGCATCTACATTCATCAGGGATATGGTCTGTAGTTTTCCTATAGTGTCCTTTCCTGGCTCTGGTATCAGGGTAATGCTGGCCTCATGAAATGAGTTTGGGAGTGTTTACTTCTTTTCAATTTGTTTTGGAAGAGTTTGACAAGGATTGGATTTAAGTCTTCTTTAAAAGTTTTGTAGAATTAACCAGTGAAACCATTTGGTCCTGGGCTTTTTTGTGTTGGGAGGTTTTTGATTATTAATTAGATCTCCTTACTTGTTATTTATCTCTTCATATTTTCTATTTCTTCATGATTCAGTCTTGGTAAGTTTTATGTTGGTAGGAACTTATCTATTTCTTCTAGGTTAGCCAGTTCATTGGCATATAATTGTTAATAGTAGACTCTTGGAATCTTTTGTATCTCTATGGTATCAGTTGAAATGTCTTCTCTTTTATTTCTGATTTTGTTTTCTGTCTCTTTTTCTGAGTTAGCTAGCTAAAGCTTTCTTGGTTTTATCTTTAAAAAAAAAAACAGCTCAGTTTCATCTTTTCTATTTTTTCTGGACTATATTTTACTTCTGTTCTGATATTTATTTTCTTCTGCTAACTTTGGGCTTGGTTGCTTCTTTTTCTAGTTCCTTGAGGTGTAAAGTGAGGTTGTTTATTTCAGACCTTTCCTGTGTCTTTTTTTTTAAATTGATATATAATCAGCATCCTTCTTATGTAGGCATTTATCTCTCTAAATTTTCTTCTAGAACTGCTTTTGCAATGTCTCATAATTTTTATGTGGTATTTTTATTTTCATTTGTCTTAGAATATCTTTGGATTGCTCTTATTATTCTTTGACCCATTGGTTGTTCAGAAGTGTGTTGTTTAATCTTCACATACTTGTGTATTTTCCAACTGTCCTCCTATTACTAATCTGTCGTTTCATGCCATTGTGGTCAGATATTTGGTATGATTGCAGTCTTCTTAAATTTGCAGTGACTTGTTTTGTGACCTTTCATGTGATCTGTCTTTGTGTTGTGTGTGTGTTGCTTTTTGATGGAATGTTCTGCATATGCCTCTTAGTTCCATTTGGTCTGAAGTATGATTCAAGTGCAAAGTTTTTCTGTTGATTTTACTGTCAGGATGATCTATCTGTTGTTGAGAGTGTTTTGAAGTCCCTTACTATTGTTGGATTGTTGTCTGTTTCTCTGTTTGAATCTGTTACTATTTGCTTAATATATTTAGCTGTTTCAATGTTGGATTCTTTTTTTATATAAATTTATTTATTGGTTGAGTTGGGTCTTCACTGCTGCACAGGCTTTCTCTAGTTGCAGCAAGTGGGGGATACACTTCGTTGCAGTGTGTGGGCTTCTCCTGTTGTGGAGCACAGATTCTAGGCATTCGGGCTTCAGTAGTTGCAGCACACAGGCTCAGTAGTTGTGGCTCACAGGCTCTAGAGTGCAGGCTCAGTAGTTGTGGCACACAGGCTTAGTTGCTCCATGGCATGTGGGATCTTCCTGGACCAGGGATCAAACCAGTGTCCCCTGCAATGGCAGGCGGATTCTCAACCACTGTGCCACCAGGGAAGTCCAATGTTGGGTTCATTTTTTTGTGATTATTGTATCTTGTTGAATTGACCCCTTATTATTATATAATGATATAAGTATGGCTACCCCTGCTCTCTTTTGGTTTCCACTTGCATGGAACACCTTTGGCCATCCCTTCACTTTCAGCCTGTGTGACCTTAAAGCTAAAGTGAGTGTCTTGAATGCAGTATATAGTTGGGTCTTAAGGTTTTGTTTGTTTGTCCATCCAGCCACTCTGTGCCTTTTAATTGGAGAATTCAATCGATTAAAATTTAGAATACTGGTTAATAGGACTTACTAACACCATCATATTCATTGTTTTATGGATGTTTTATAGTTCCATTTTACTTATTGCCTTCCATTGTAAATTGATGATTTTCTGTAGTGGTATGCTTCAATTCCCTTCTCTCTACCTTTTGGGTATCTATTGTAAATTTTTGGTATGTAGTTACCATGAGGCTTACATAAAACATCATTGTATATGGTCTATTTTATGCTGATGACAATTTAACTTCAAATGCAGACAAAAACTATCCTTTTCCTCCCCCTTTATGTTTTTGATGTCACCATTTATATTTTATGTTGTATATCCAATAATTATTGTAGATATAGTTACTTTTAATACTTTATCCTTTAACCTTTATATTGCACTGGCCAAAAAGTTCATTCTGGATTTTCCATACCTTCTTATGGAAAAACCAGAACGAACTTTTTGGCCAACCCAGTACTAGAATTAATTAGTTGATACATCACCATATTACAATATTATGGTATTCTTACTGTCTACTTATTTTTTTCCACTGTGTTGTATATTTTCATATGTTTTCATGTTACTAATTAGCATCCTTTTGCTGCAACTTGAACAACTACTTTCAGCATTTCTTATAAGGCATATTAAGTATTGAGGAATTCCCTCAGCTTTTGCTTATTTGGAAAAGTCTTTATTTGGCCTTCAGTTCTGAAGGACAACTTTGCTGGATAAAGTATTCTTGGCTGGCATTCTTTCTTTCAGCACTTTGAATATATCATCCCATTCTCTCCTGGCCTGCAAGGTCTATGCTGAGAAATCCTCTGATAGCCTGTTTGGGGTTCCCTTCTATGAGAAATTTTTTTCTCTTGCTGCTTTTAAAATTCTCTGTTCTTAGACAATTTTATTATTGTCTCAAAAATTTGAGGTGACCTATTAGTTTCATGAACTTGGGTGTCCAAATTTCTCCACAGATTTGGGAATTTCCTAGTCATTATTTGTTTTTAATTTTAATAGAGTATTTGGATATTGGATTTACAATGTTGTTAGTTTCAGCTGTACAGCAAAGTGATTCAGTTATACATATACATATATTCATTATGTTTTATTTTTTAAAGAAGCTTTCTGCCCCTTTTGCTCTCTTCTCCTTTTGGGACTGCAATGATGCATGTATTATTTCTGTATGTCCTGTAAGTCCTGTAGGATTTTATCATTCCTTCTCATTGTTTTTCCTTTTTGTACCTCTGACTGGATCATTTTAATTTACCTGTCTTAAACATCATTGAGTTTATATTCTGCTTGTTTATGTCTGCTGTTGAAACTATATTGAATTTTTCAATTTAGTCATTGTATTAAGCTACAAATTTTCTGTTTCAACCTTCCTGTGTTTTCTATCTCTTGGTAGAACTTCTCATTTTTTTATTGTATAACTTTCTGATATCATTAAATTGTTTATCCATGTTCTCTTGCAGCTCTCTGAGCATCTGTAGAACAATTACCTTGAATTCTTTGTTGGACAATTCCCAAATCTCCATTTCTTTGGGGCTGATGACTGGAGGTTTACTGTATTCCTTTGGAACATATTTTCCTGATTGTTTGTAATCCCTGTAGTCTTTTTTTTTTCCTTTTTAAAAAAATGTATTGAGATATAATTGACATACAAAAACTGCATATTTTTAAAGTATACAATTTGATATTTTTTTCTTATTAGTCATCTACTTTATACATATTAATGTATATATGGCAATCCCAATCTTCCAATTCATCCCACCCCAACCCCCCCAGCTTTCCCCCCTTAGTGTCCATATGTTTGTTCTCTATATCTGTGTCTATATTTCTGCCCTGCAAACCAGTTGATCTGTGCCATTTTGCTCGATTCTGCATATATGTGTTAATATATGATATTTGTTTTTCTCTTTCTGACTTACTTCACTCTGTATGATAGTCTCTAGGGCCATCCATGTCTCTACAAATGTCCCAATTTCATTCATTTTTAAGGCTGAGTAATATTCCTTTGTATATATGTACCACATCTTCTTTGTCCATTCATCTGTTGATGGACATTAGGTTGCTGCCATGTCCTAACTATTGTAAATAGTGCTGCAGTGAACATTGGGATACACGTATCTTTTTGGGTTATGGTTTTCTCAGGGTATATGCCCAGTAGTGGGATTGCTGTGTCATATGGTAATTCTATTTTTAGCTTTTTAAGGAACCTCCATACTGTTCTCCATAGTGGTTGTATCAATTTCCATTCCTACCAATAGTGCAGGAGGGTTCCCTTTTCTCCACACCCTCTTCAGCATTTATTGTTTGTAGATTTTCTGATGATGCCCATTCTAACCAGTGTGAGGTGATACCTCATTGTAGTTTTGATTTGCATTTCTCTAATAATTAGTGATGTTGAGCAGCTTTTCATGTGTCTCTTGGCCATCTGTATGTTTTCTTTGGAGAAATGCCTATTTAGGTCTTCAGCCCATTTTTTGATTGGGTTGCTCCTTTTTTTGATATTGAGCTGGATGAACTATTTATATATTTTTGAGATTAATCCTTTTTTGATTCATTTGCAAATATTTTCTCCCATTCTGAGGGTTGTCTTTTCATCTTGTTTATAGTTTCCTTTGCTGTGCAAAAGCTTGTAAGTTTCATTAGGCCCCACTTGTTTATTTTTCCATTACTCTAGGGGGTGGGTCAAAAAAGATCTCACTGTGATTTATGTCGAAGAGTGTTCTTCCTATGTTTTCCTCTAGGAGTTTTATATTGTCTGGCCTTACATTTAGGTCTTTAATCCATTTTGAGTTTATTTTTGTGTGTGGTGTTAGGGAGTGTTCTAATTTCATTCTTTTACACGTAGCTGTCCAGTTTTCCTGGCACCACTTATTGAAGATGTTGTCTTTTCTCCACTGCATATTCTTGCTTCCTTTGTCATATATTAGGTGACCATAGGTGTATGTGGGGGTTTATCTCTGGGCTTTCTATCCTTTTCATTGATCTATACTCCTGTTTTTGTGCCATTACCATATTGTCTTGATTACTGTAGCTTTGTAGTATAGTCTGAAGTCAGGGAGTCTGATTCCTCCAGCTCTGTTTTGGGATTTTTTTGTTTGTTTTGTTTTGTTTTTCTCAAGGTTGCTTTGGCTATTCAGGGTCTTTTGTGTCTCCATACAAATTTTACTACTTTTTGTTCTAGTTCTATAATCCCTGTAGTCTTGCATAGGTATCTGCACACTTCAAGAAGCAGTCACCCCCTTTAGACTTTATGGATATGGATTGAATTCAAGAAGGGAAGACTTTATGGGTGGGAGTATGCTGGCTCATGCTGTGACCCTGAGTCTAGTGGTGCAGGGTGCCAAGTGCAGAGATGTGTGGTGGCAGTGGTTTGAAGTTGACATGAAATCTCTGTGGCCCGAGCATCATGTGGATCTTGCTGAGCACTGTGGGGGGATTGCAGTTGCTACAAGGGCTGTTGGGGTCTTAATGTGTGTCTCCAGGTCTCGTAGTTATGGACTAGAGCAAGCAGCAGTGGTGGATTGAGCCAGTGGTTTTCGTACACACAACTGTGGGAGTCATCTGCAGGTGCCTATGCAGTGGCAAGGGACAGTTGCAGACATATTCATAGTGATGGTGGGAGACCAGGGCAGGTAGCAGGGGCCAGGGCCCATTATGCGTTCACTGGCTGTCAGCATGCTCTCCCATGGATGCACACTATCACCCTGGGTGTGCACACTGCAGTATAGTCTCATGGTAGAAGTTCAGCTCAGGGACATGCAAGTGCACAGCTGGAGGGGCTAGCTACAGGTGGGCACACTGGTGCTAGCCAGTGACATAAGGCAGGGCCTCATCTGGACCCAAAATCAGCTGCCAGGGCCCTGGTTGTCAGTGTGTTCTCCTGTGGTTGTACACTCTCCCTCCAGGCATATACACAGATGTGGAAGCCTGTGACTAGCATCAGGCCAGTGGTGTGCAGGTGCATAGCTGAATGTGCTAGCACTGGCTGCAGGCCCAATGATAGGGTTCAGCAGGGGCACCAAAGCAGGTGTCTTCACTCTCATAGCTGCATAAGCCAGATCTGGCTGCAAGTGTAGCTCCAGAGCTCCAATGGGGGTGGGGAGGGACTCAGATGGTTAGCATCTTACACTTGCACAGCTGCAGGGAGTGTCAATTTCTGCCAGCAGTTTCTGGTCTCCACTTGGAGGGGGCAGTGTGGGAAAGGAGCTGGGAGGGACTCAGGCACCTTGCATCAGCAAATGTGAAAATCTGTAGGGCAAGTGTTGGAGAGATTTTCAGGCATCTGTGGTGGTTGTGCTGGCCTTCGGCTTCATAAGTGGTAAAATCTGAGTTTGTCTGAAGAAGAGGTATCTGCTAATCAATCTTACTTCCACTGCCTGTCTGCTAATAATGGCCTCTACTTTCTTTCCTTGTTCCTAGCTGGCTCAATACTGTCTCAGCTTTGCCAGCCTAGGTTGGATGAAACCAAAGCAAGACGCTCATGCAGTGTCCTGACAAGCTGGTCAATCACCCTGCTCTTCCTTTTCTGGCCAGAGGACCTCTTTCTAGCTGGGAAGTTCCTTCTTGACTCTGAACAGTGCCAGCTTGGGGAATGGGATGATGCAGGCAAAATGAAGTTGTCGTCTTTTTCTTCTTGTGCAGTTATTCTCAGTTTTTTGTTCTACTCTGTTGCTCAAACTTCCTAAGTGGACTCTAGAGGACTCCCAGAGCTGTTTTTGTTTGTGATTAGCTGTTCAACCATTGATATGGGGGGGAGGGGAAGTGGGGGAAGCTGGGTTCTCCTATGTTTCCATTTTTTCCTCACAACCTTGGAAATCCCAAAATTTGCACAGCCTAAAGCAGAGCTTTCTTTAATCACACAAGGGTGTTGTGTTGGCTAGCAATTGAATTGATCATTTCATTATTCTTTAAATATTAAATATGGTATACATGCTAGTTTTTATGTATAATGATGATGATGATGATAAAAGAAAACATTCTTATATTTTAGCAGCTATATTATCCATATTCCTGCCTCAGTGCATAGAGTGAGAGGCATTTTAGGCTGACCACCATAAGAAATCAGTCAATCAGGGTCAACGGCTATTTAATCAAAAAAAGTAGAGAAATACTTGATTGCTGTGTGCTAGTCCCTATCAAGAAAGAATGAAATAAGCATGAAAGGCTATCATATCACACATGGTATGGTGTTGGAGACATACTGGGTTGGCCAAAAAATTCATTCAAATTTTTCCATAACATCTTAGGAAAAACCCAAAGGAACTTTTCTGGCCAACCCAATAGATTACTTGTAATGCATATATATGTTCACTTAAATACCAATTTGAATATAATGCAGCTGTAAACATAAAACAATAGCTCTTACTTTCACTGATATTCCAAATCAAATCTATAGTCCTAGTTCACATAAACTTTCACTGAGTGATGAAAAATAAATAATTGGGAAATATTTACCTTTCTTCCACTAATTAGAATTGGGGAGACCAATAGAAATTAAATGAGATGGGCAGGATGGAGAAAGGGTCTGAGAGCAAATAATGCAAGTTAGTGCAAAAGCTAAGAGGTCAGCTGTAAGTTTGGGTCCAGATTTTATGGGCTCTGAAGTTTATGCAATTTGGGGATGCTTTTATAAGGATAATGATGCAGGATTATGAATACAAAATTTGGCAGAAAATTGAATAATTATTTGTAATGACAAAAGAAATGACAGTACATTTTGGTTGTCTTGGAAATTCAGATTTCTTTCTCTGACAAAAATTAGGAAATTTGCCAGCAATGCTTCTACAGACTGGTTTCCTGCTGACAAGCTAGCTCGATCTCCCCATGTAGAACACTCTAAAACTCCCCAGAAACTCCCAGCACTCCCAAGAGCCCATGTAATTGAGGGGCCCTGATGATGCTGAAGCATCATTTGCTTCTTGGGGAATCTACCTCTGGTCAGTAATATGTCTAATTATATGTTTGCCCCACCCTCCAAGTGCTATCCCTTGGACATCTGTACTCAAGGATCTGGCTTCTGATTTATCTGTCTCTGGGAGCTGCCAGGGCTGGCATATGCTATACCCCCAAGGGCTACTCAGAACAAAGTGATGGTTTCAAACAAGCATGCAGGCACCTCCCACAGCTCCTCCCCTGGCTCAGCACAGACAGAAGCCAATAAAGCCCAGCTCCCAAGTTCTCCTTGGAAGGCCTTGGCCTGCACATTTAGCACCCCATCTTTTCTGGCTGATACCCCAGAATCTGGCTTCTAGCTTGCCTATCTCCAAGAGCTGACAGGGCCTAACAGATGCCAGGTCGCAGAGGCTACAGGGAGCAAAGCAGCAGTTGGAAAGATCTCGGGGGCGTGCTCTACAGCTCCTCTGCCAGTTCAGGGCAGAGCAAATAGGTGATAAACTCCAGCTCCAAGCTTCTTCCTTGAGGATCAAAGGAGTTGGACCACACTTCCAGAACACCGACGTTTCTTGCTGCTGTTCAAGGGAGCCACTTCACTCTTGCCTGTCTCAGAGCACTAACAGGTGCTGGCAGACTCCAGAGGCCTGGGGGCTGCTAAGAACAAGACAGTGCTTTGGAATAGCACAGAGGTTTGAGAAACAACCCAAATCTCGCTGAGCAGATTGTCTTCTCCTGTACAAGGCCAGTCTGTGAAGACTGGGAGAGGTGACTATTTTGTCTAATGTGCAGACCCCAACACAGAGAGTGAAGGAAAACGAAGAAAACAGGGAAATATATTCCAAACAAAAGAATAAGATAGATCTCTAAAAACCAATCCTAATGAAACAGACATATGTGAAATACCTAAAAGAGAATTCAAAGTAACATAAAAGATACTCCCTGGAGTCAGGAGACCAATGGGCAAACCTTGTGTGTGCATGGGTGCGTGTGCATGGTATGTGTGTGTGTAACTGCTACCAAGGACTGATGTTTTAGTTGTTTAAGATTAACACAAATCTTGTATTAGCGTTTTCACAACCTCAGGAGTGTGATATATTCAGTAATAAGGAGGGCAAAATTGATATTATGGTAAATAGGTGCCAAGCCATGTTCTTTATTTGTATTTCCTTATGTGTTGCTTACAACAACCTGATGAGGAAAATTCTATTCCCATTTACATAGGAAGAAGCTAAGGCACACAGAGCTTTATTAACCTTACCAACACCACAGAGCTAATAAGGTGTGGTGAGGAAGGTATGGCTCTGGAGACTGTGGGCTTAATTGCAGCATTTTACTACCTTACCAGGCTGCACCAACAAGTAATGGGTATGTGGTGTTTGTGATGTGGGGGTCCTCAATTATAAATGATTGTGTTTTCACCCCCTGTGGAAGAGCACTTATTTCACATCTTATCACAGTAGAGAATATGGCTGGAAGTACATTTGCATTTTGATCTCTCGTAAGTTTTCTTTTTTTCTTTTTCTTTATATTGGAGTATAGTTGATGAAGAATGTTGTGTTAGCATTTGTCCACCCTGGCCATGTTTGCTCCTCCCCTGGGTCAGATGAAAAATGTGCAGAGACTCCTTCTCTTCCACATCCACATATCTGCACTTGAGGAACAAGAGGAATAGCACGTTGTCCAAATTACATCTCAGTTCCTCAGGCTGCACCACCTCCAGTACCTCCATCTGGAATCTCCCTGCTACCTTGAAGGCTGCCTGGAACAGATGCTCAGGTGCTTGACAACCCCCATCTGGAATCTCCCTGCTACCTTGAAGGCTGCCTGGAACAGATGCTCAGGTGCTTGACAACCCCCTTGGACACGCTTGCAATAACTCACTGCTTCCTTACAGATTCAGATTTGACCCATCTGTCCCAATGTCCAAACATCAGTCAGCTAAAGGCCCTGGATCTGAGTGGCATCTCTCTGACATACTCTAGTCCTGAGCTCCTCCCAGTTCTGCTGGAGAAAGTTGCAGCCACCCTCCAAGAACTGTTCTTAGATCAGTGTGGGATCATGGACTCCCAACTCAAGGCCATCCTGCCTTCCCTGAGCCACTGCTCCCAGTCTGAATGCAAACCTTCTTTCCATGGCCATCATGGAGAAGATGCTGCGACACACCTCTCAGCTGCCCAGTTTAACTCAAGAGCTGTATCCTTTCCCTTGGGAGAGTTACAGCTCTCAGGGAGTCCTCCAACTGGGGAGACTTCTGCAGTGTCGGGCTGAACTGTTTGAGATTCTGAGAGTCTTAGGATGTCCCAGGATCAACTAGATTAGTTCCAGCCCCTATCCACACTGTGGAGATAACACATTCTATCATCCCGAGCCCATCACATACCACCGAAATATCCCTAACTACTTGGATGCATCTATCAAAAGCTTTCTACTGAGCACTTGGAAACTGAAATCTAGTACATAGTTCCATTGTGAAGGGAAAACAGACCCATGGTTTCAGAGATATGCTCCATGTGAATATGAGAAGAAAAAGTGATTAGGTGAGGGTTCAGGATTGCAGAGGGAAAAGTTGCCTCTGAGACGTAATAGGCCTTTTGAGGACATGTATCCTATAGAGTCAGAAATATGAACCTAAATTTCTTTAGGTGGATTCGAGCTTGAGACACATATGTTGGAGTTGTCACTGGGTAGATGTTTGTAAAGAAATAGTCAAAAAATAGAGCTTCTGTGTAAACCAAAAAAAAAAAAAAAAGAATATTGTGTTAGTTGCAGGTGTACAGCAGAGTGATTCAGTTATACATATACATATATCTATTCTTTTTGAGATTCTTTTCCCATTTAGGTTATTACAGAATATTGAACAGAGTTCCCTGTGCTTATACAGTAGGTCCTTATTGATTATCTATGTTAAATACAGCAGTGTGTACATGTCGATTCCAAACTCCCTAACTTCGCCCCACCCTTTCTCCCTGGTAACCATAAGTTCATTTTGTAAGTCTGTGAGTCTGTTATGTTTTGTATATAGATTCATTTGTATCATTTCCTCTAAGATTCTGCATATAAAGTGATATCATATGGTATTTGTCTTTGTCTGACTTACTTCACTTAGTGTGATAATCTCCAGGTCCATCCATGTTGCTGCAAATGACATTATTGCATTCTTTTTAATGGCTAAGTAGTATTCCATTACGTATGTATATGTGTTTGTGTGTGTATATATATGTATATATACATATATATGTGTGTGTGTGTGTACAACGTTTTATCCATTCCTCCATCGATGGACATTGAGGTTGCTTCCATGTTTTAGCTATTATAAACAATGCTGCAATGAACATTGGGATGCATGTATCCTTTTGAACCATGTTTTTCTCTGGATATATGCCCAGGATTATGATTGTTGGGTCATATGGTAGCTCTATTTTTAGTTTTTAAGGAATCCCCATACTGTTCTCTAGTAGTGGCTGTACCAATTTACATTCCCACCAACAGTGTAGGAGGGTTCCCTTTTCTCCACATTGTCGTCAGCATTTATTGTTTGTAGACTTTTGGATGATGGCCGTTCTGACTGGTTTGAGGTAATACCTCATTGTAGTTTTGATTTGCATTTCTCTAATAATTAGTGATGTTGAGCATCTTTTCATGTGCCTCTTGGCCATCTGTATTTCTTCTTTGAGATATGCCTATTTAGGTCTTCTGCCCTTTTCTTGATTGGGTTTTGGTTTTTTTTTTTATTGAGCTGCGTGAGCTATCTGTAAATTTTGAAGATTAATTCCTGTGGGTCACATCATTTGCAAATATTTTCTCCCATTCTGTAGGTTGTCTTTTTGTCTTGTTTATGATTTCCTTTGCTAGGCAAAAGCTTTTAAGTTTAATTAGGTCCCATTTGTTTTTTTTGTTTTTATTTCCATTACTGTAGGAGATGAATTGAGAAATATATTGCTTTGATTTATGTCAAAGTGTTCTGCCTACGTTTTCCTCTAAGAGTTTTATAGTATCTGGCCTTACATTTAGGTATTTAATCCATTTTGAGTTTATTTTTGTATATGGTGTTAGGGAATGTTCTAACTTCATTGTTTTACATGTAGCTGCCCAGTTTCCCCAGCACCATTTATTGAAGAGACTGTCTTTTCTCCATTGTGTAATCTTGCCTCCTTTGTCATAGATTAATTGACCATAGGTGTGAGTTTATTTCTGGGCTTTTTATCCTGTTCCATTGACCTATATTTCTGGTTTTGTGCCAGTACCATACTGTTTTGATGACTGTAGCTTTGTAGTGTAGTCTGAAGTCTGGGAGCCTGATTCCACCAGCTCCATTTTTCTTTCTCAAGGTTACTTTGGCTATTCAGGCTCATTTGTGTCTCCATACATGTTTTAAAAAATTTTGTTCTATTTCTATGAAAAATGCCATTGGTAATTTGATAGGGGTTGCATTGAATCTGTAGATTGCTTTGGTAGTATAGTCATTTTGACAATATTGTTTCTTCTAATCCAAGAACATGGTATATCTTTCCATCTTCAATTTCTTTCATCAGTGTCTTACAGTTTTCTCACTAATACATTTTCTAAGAAAACTTCTCCAACTCTTGTGTCTTCCTTAGTTTCATTTTTTCCCCAGTTAGTTTGTGCTTCATGAGATCAGGAACTGTGTCTTCCATTTCCTGTCAAGCTTCCAGAATCATAGCATGGGGCTAGGCTCATAAGAAGGGAATAACAAACATTGGTTTATTCACTGATACATTTTTTATCCACAAGCCGCTACTGACAGTTATCTGTAATTTGCATTCCTTCAGACAAGATTTATTGAGAGTTTATGTGACAGAGACACAACAAGAATAAAACAGTTCTGCTGCCATCGAGGAACTTATAGTGTAATAGGGAGAGACATATGTGAACAAATTATGTAGTGATGTGATATATCAACAGATGTGTGATGAGTAAATATAGTTTCAATGGGGATGGAGTGACCTAATGCTAATTTTGGTAAGAGAGATCTGACTCGCACAATGTTGGAAATGAAAGAAACTCTTAGGGATTATTTTGTCTGATCACTCATTTTGTAGATAACAAATTAGAGTAATGGAATGTTGAGTGGCATTTTCCCTGTTAGTCCAGGCTTGGCTATGAAGAAAAACAGTTAGTTAAAAAAAAAAAAGACTATGGAATCTAGAAAAAATGGTACTGATGAACAGAGTGGCAGAGCAAGAATAAAGGTGCAGGTATAGAGAATGGACTAGAGGACATGGGGGTGGGGAGGGGAAACTGGGACGTAGTGAGAGAGCAGCAATGACATATATACACTACCAAAGGTAAAATAGATAGCTACTGGCAAGCTGCTGCATACACAGAGAGATAAGCTCGGTCCTTTGTGATGACCTAGAGGGGCGGGATAGAGAGGGTGGGAGGCAGGCTCAAGAGGGAAGAAATATGAGGATATATGTATACATATAGCTGAGTCACTTTGTTGTACAGCAGAAACTAGCACCACATTATAAAGCAGTTATACTCCAATAAAGATGTGTTTTTTAAAAAACTATGAATAAGCTTAAACTCAAGAGAGCCTTTCTTTGAACACCACCTTCTTCAAGGGATTTAGAGGCAACAGAATCAGCTCTACTTCTGTCGTGTATCCTCTCATCCTAGAATTGGCTAAGATCTAGAAACAGGAGGAAAGAAAGTCATGCTGGACAGTTTTTGGAACGTGCAGGGTGTTCAAAGAAAGGCATCTTCTTCCCCTTTCCCTTTCTGACTCTTCTTCTAAATCTAAGTGGTGACAGTGATGGGTTTGTTCTAAGAGAATCACTCAAATTTTGGCTGAATCTGCAAGAAGGGGATACTGTGTTCTCTTTTCCTTTTTTGTGATCTGCATGTCCTGGTACCACAGCCTAAGGGGAGTCATTAGAGACTTTAGGAAATAGTTAGATAGGTGTTCTTTGGAGGTTCATGGCTCAGTGAACAGAAAGATTGATGCCACTTTCTGATCTAGAGATTTCTGAAGATGGGACTCCCACTGCAGTGGTTGCGGTCAGCAAGGCTTCAAGAGATCATGGTGTAGGAGGACTTGGGGAAAAAATACAGAAGCATCTTCACTCCATCTCAGTTTTCCGTAGTCTTTGGAGAATGGAACAATAGCAGTTCCTATGGTTCCAAGAGGAGCTCCTGGGTTTCCCAAGCCACTGACAGACCAGAGAAGGGATTGGGAGTATGGAGTATTGGCAGGATGCCAACAGGAGATAATGGACTACTGCTCTCTAGGGGTCCTTGGTACTGGAGTCTTCCTGGGTAAAGGTGATGCCCACCCTGAGTATCACCTGCACCACCTACATACCAGTAACCACAGAAAGAATCAAACCAAATTATTGATAGAGTGAGACATATGGCTTCAGTAGGCAACAGTTGCATGTGAGCTTTTCTATGCCCTTGATTTTTCCTCCCTGTTCCCAAGCCTGACAGAGCTACGAGAGTAAGAACGAGGTAGAAGGGATATCCCAAACCCAGACCCCATCAACACATACACATACTCATAAGGCACTGCACTGATGGGAGGAAGAGTGAGAAGGGGAACAGACCACAATCCATATCACCCCATTCCCCTTGACACACAATCCCACTGTTAACTGTTAAGATCTTTAAAACAATGTGATATTAGAGTTTTATATAGGATAAAAACTTAATATCCAAAAATAAAAGATTTTCCCAGTTTTATAATAAGGTACCAGAAAAGGGAGAATTTGAGACTTCATAGTTGAAAGTAATTAAAAGAAAGACTATTTCACATTTATTTTTTGACAGGTTTACAATGGTGTACCACAGTGGGAGGTGGAAGTTTTCCACCATGACAGGGAAAACTATTTTATCACTGACATTGTAAAAAAAAAAAAAATTACTTGCCATATACCAATGATAAAAATATACAAACTTTTAGTTTCTCTTATTTTCTCCAGTGGCAATGCACTCCCTGCCCTTGGAATAGTCTCTACCAAACCTCCCTCTTGTTACATGATTGCCAATTGAGACTCCCCCTAAAATACATTTATATGGGCCTGGTGATTTTCCCAGAGAAACAAATCTTCTTTTCCTAGGGAAGAAAATTTATATAGGGATAGATGAGTTTGTAGACATTTTATAATCTCTGGCTTCATTTTTAAGTCATTTGTGTTTTTTCTTTAAATTAGATACAGGTTGAGGCAGATAAAGTGGATCATTGGGGTCCTTTGAGAAGCAGACATGGAGACAGTGTTGTGAGCACAAGAAGATTCTTGTGGAATAATGCCTGAGGAAGATTTTGTTTTCTTTAAAAAAAAAAAAAAAAGAGAGAGAGAGCAGAATTGGGTAGAGAGAGCCTTAGTCCACGATACAGATGTGGTAAAGTCTCAGCTAACCCAGTAGAGAGCTGGGGAATGAGGATTACTTGTAAGAAGACCCTTGTAATGGGCAGGAATGACCAAATATTAGTAATCCCACTCTGGACAGCCCTTGACTGGGGACTTTCCAGGAAGGGCATGAAGCATCAGCTGGAAAGATGTCATAGTCAATTCAGGCTGCTATAACAAACATACCACAGACTGCGTGGCTTAAGCAACAGACATTTATTTCTCATAGCTCTGGAGGCTGTTGAAGTCCACGATCAAGGTGCTGGCAGTTGTGATGTGTGGTGAGGGCCCACTTCCTCACTTGAAGATAGCTACCTTCTCATTGTATTCTTACATGATGGAGAGCAGAAAGAGAGGAAATAATCTCTTATGTATTGTGTATGATATGGTATATGAGGGCACTAATCCCATTCTTGAGGGCTCTTCCCCCATGACCTAATCACTTTCCAAAGGCCCTGTCGTCTAATACCATCACACTGAGGGTTAGGATTTCAATACTTGAGAAGGACACAACATTTTAGGAGGACACAAACATACAGTCCCTAACACCTTAGGTGCATCCTGAAGGCAGTGCAGCTGGAGGCTGTCAGCCAAGTGTGTCCCTTGTACCTGAACAGCAAGTTCTTTGCTGAAAGGAGATCTAAGCGGTGTGTATGTCTGGCTCCCACACCTGATCACACATTAAATTTCTGCAACCCCAGCTTGTCTGTTAATCTCATAACTGTAATAAGTGCTTTGTGATGCTTTATTAAATATTCATCAACCACTTCTCTACAGTCAAATACCATTTGGATACCCAGCATGTGCAAATGTTTAGAGGAGTCAATCTAGTAAACACAGAACTGGAGGCAGTGTGTGACTTGAGTCAATTCTGTGTCACATTTCAGCTTCTATTTGATCAAAGTGTGAGTTCCCTAACAAAAAAGGGTGCCTTTTTCATCTTCATACCTTCCCATTCCCTTTTCTCTGCACACAACAAAATATTACAGAGCCTGGCAGGGTACCTGCTGCCCAGGAGGGTCACAGTAAATGTTGTATTTAATAGAATGACCACTTTCAGAATGTTTTACCTTCTTTCCTTCTCTTCCACTTTACTGTGAGTGCAAACAGCCTCTGTGTCACTTGCTGTTGCTGGTGGTCCTGACTCTGGTTTTGAAGTCAATTTGCTTTTTCTGTTTTCTTCTTTTTTATTTTATTTTTTTTTTACTGCTTTTTCTGTTTTCTTCTTATGAAAGAGGGAATAAAACCCCCAATAGCATGGGGTAATAAATACTGAGAATAAGAAATGTATTATTAAAAACAATTTGAACTACCATTTTCTGGGACCTGCCACTCCAGTGACATCTCAAGAAAGGTGATATTTCCAGCACCATCCAGTAATGGCCGGGAGTGAGACATGTTACAGGTTGAGGGAGTCAAGCACTCAAAATGAGAATACAAATTTAGGAAGGGAGGAAAGGAGGAAGGTTATAGAAAATAATTGTTGCTGAAATTTGAAGCTTGGAAGGCTCCTCAGAGTAAATTTAATAACAACTTTCCCTTTGTCAGTGGACTGAGGATAACTTAATGACCGTGGGATGCTTACAGATAAGGTCAGGACATATAAATACAACAGGGAGGGCCAGCTGGTAGCTGGGGTGAAATGTAAATGTCAGGAATCCTTAGTAGCCACCAAAGAAGGAACTGTCCTTTGCAAGCTTTGGAAAAAGGAGCAAATGGTCCCTGTCAGCCTACAGCAAACCCTAGTGGTCACCTGCAAGGTAAGTCTGACGAGTCATGAGGCTACCATTAAACCTAAATAAGTGAATAAGAGTCAGTTGTTTCAGAGGATGTGGCTTCATCTGCAAAGGTGTCCGCTGATGGATGCCTTTCTGTGCTAGGAGGCAGCCATTGACTCCTGACTTCCTGAGGGTACCCATGGAGAGCCGCAAATGGGGAAGCTGAGACAGAGCCGCATGGGGGCTTCCTGGAAGGCTCTTTGATGCAACTGATTATGATGTTCTGTGGGATAATTTACTTGTTTCAAGTGCATGATTAATGGGATTATTATTCATAATTAGGAAATGCCCAGAGAGCAAAGAACACAAACAGTGTTCTGACTAGCTGTCAGTAATTGTCAGGCACACACTAATAATGCCCAGGAAATGAAAAGGCTCTGGCATTTAAAAACAATTTTATTAAGAATGCCATTTCCTAATAGCAATCAAGTGCTGTGGGCAGTATATGTCTTGCCCATTATGTCACCTCAAAGCACCACTCCTCATGGCATCCCTTGCAGAGTACACAGAGGAGGCCCGTCAGATAGTATTGCTTAAGTATGGCCTTTGTAGTAGATGACTTTGTAAACAATATCCCCCTCTTCTCTTCTCCCTAAATTGCATGTGCTGCTAGTCCCTTAAGGAGACACACTATATTGAGGCAACAGAATCTGTTAGCTACCAGCTTAGCCTCTAGTGAGAAAGCTTTATAAGGTCAATCAACTCAGTTTTAATGAAACGGCTTCTCTTCTTGTGCAGGTGGGGAAAAAAAAATCTTAGAGCAGAAAGCTGTTACCATTTTTTTTTTTATTCCGTTGTCTTTGCCACAGCTGATCAAAATACTATCATGCTCACCACTGCAAAATACTGCAAACTGCAATAAACTGGAGAAAGACCCCAGTCAGACTGAAGGACTGTTTGTAGTGGCAGTTGCCAACTTCTCCAGTGGAATGTCTTTGGGACTACAGCAATCACAAAAGCCTGGGCTCCCCTGTGCAAATGTCCAAAGGAAATAAACAGGGATGAGAGGGAGGAGATAACGGGCCTCAGACACATTTCACAGCTTGCTTCTCCTCGTGAGTGTGCTCTGTTGGATTTTTTAAAAAATGTATGGCTGCTGTGCTAGATGCACATATTTGAGTTCTTAGGGATCTGGGAGGGAGCAAGAAAGGGAGGAGACAGAGTGCATTGGTGTTAATCAATTCAAAGCAAGCTAAATGCAAAAAGCGAAATGTGGCAATTTAGGCTGTAGGAAGAGAGCCCAAATTTTGTGCAAAGCTCACAGAAAAAGGATTATACTTGATTCTGCCTCAGAACATCTGAAGCTGTAGTTAAACTCCATAATTTTATCTCAAAGTGGGTCACTTTTGCTCATGCCAAGCTAAAACAGAAAATGAAAAGTGATAAAAGTTAAGGGAGCTCATTCCTTTCAGGGTATTGGACAGAATATGTGTCCCTTCAGCATGTCTAGATGGTCGCTACTCAAAGTACAGGGCATGATCCAGCATCACCTGGGAGCTTGTTAAAACACAGAATCTTAGCCTCCCGGGAGAACCACTGAATCAAAATCTGCATGTTAACATGTGTGGGTCTATGCAAATTGCAGTTTGGAAAGCCCTCCTCTAGGGTACTTGCTAAAGTTACCACTGTAGTTTACAAATGAAGATGCATATTGAGCTTCATAAAAAGCAAGAATAGATCTATTTAATATCTTATTTAACTTTCTGTTGAGAATTGCTTTCTTTTTAAAACAACTTGATTCTCAAACTTTTTTTTTTAACTCTTTATTGGAATATATTTGCTTTACACTCTTGTACCCGTCTCTGAGGTACACCAAAGTGAATCAGCTGCATCTACACACATATCCGCATATCCCCTCCCTCCCGCGACTCCCCCCACCCTCCCCGCCCTGGCCCTCCAAGGCATCTCCCATGAAGTTGATCTCCTTTTGTTATACAGCAACTTCCCACTAGCTATCTGTTTTACAGCTGGTAGTGTAAATATGTCTATGCTACTCTCTCACCTCGTCCCAACTTCCCCTTCGCCCCTCACCTCAGCCCCATGTCCTCAAGTCCATTCTCTACTTCTGTATCTCCACTCTTGCCTGTCACTGGTTTCATCAGTACCATTTCTTCAGATTCCATATATATGTGTTAGTATACAGTATTTGTGTTTCTCTTTCTAGCTTACTTCACTCTGTATGACAGACTCTAGGTCTATCCCCCTCATGACATATAGTTCAATTTCATTCCTTTTTATGGCTGAGTAATATTCCATTGTATATATGTGCCACATCTTCTTTATCCATTCATCTGTTGATGGGCATTTAGGTTGTTTCCATGTCCTGGCTATTGTAAATAGTGCTGCAATGAACATTATGCTACTTGTTTCTTTTTGGATTGTGGTTTTCTCTTGGTATATGCCCAGTAGTGGGATTACTGGGTCATATGGTAGAACTAAAAATAGAACTACCATATGATTCCCAAACTTTTGAAAAGACAAGTTGAAATATTCTGTGGGAAAGATAATAAGACTTTTCCATACCTGGGTAATATTTTTTATTGAACAGTGGGCTATCTGTAGAGCAAATGTTATATTGTTAACCCCCAAGTTACATGAAAATTTATAAGCAGTAGGATTTCATTTTCCTGTTGCAGCAGCAAGCAGATAAATTAGTGGGTGCTGCCTACCTGATTTCGCAGGGGTCTGAAAATCACTGATTACATTAAGGAGAAATGGTTGTTAACACACAGCAGGTTTTCCTTAAAAAAATGAAGGTTTGTTGTGCAAGGAAATATAAACAGTCTCCAAGGGCTAAATATTAAGTAAGAAATATTAAAGAACATTCCATCCAATAGCAGCAGAATGTCCATTCTTTTCAAACACACATAGAATATTCTCCAGGATTCATCATACATTAGTCTTAACAAATTTAAGATTTAGATCATACCACCTACCTTTTCCAACCGCAGTGTATGAAACTAGAGATCAATAACAGGAGGAAAACTGGAAAATTCACAAATATATGGAAAATAAGTAACATACTCCTGAACAACCAATGAATGAAAGAAGAAATCAAAAGAGAAATAAAAATACCTTAACACAAACAAAGATGAAAATGAAATACCCAAACCGAGGGCATGTTGCAAAAGCAGTTCTTGAGGCAAGTTAAGAGTGATAAATGCCTGCATGAAGAAAAATAGAGACCTCAAGCAACTAAATCCACAACTCAAAGAGCTAGAAGAAAAAGACTAAGCTAAAAGTTAGCAGAAAGAAGGAAATAACAAAGATCAAAGCAGAAATAGAGAATAGAAGAAACAATAAGAAAAATCAATGCAAATAAGGGCTCTTTTTTTGTTAAAAAAAGGTAAACAAAATTGATGAGCCGTTTCTGAGATAAATTAAGAAAAAAGACTCAAAACCAGAAATGAAAGAGGAGACATTACAACTGACACTTTAGAAGTACAAAGGATCATAAGAGCAATATGGATGATTTTACACCAACAAATTACATAACCCAGAAGAAATTTCTAGAAACATACAACCTATGAAGAGTGAGTCTTTTTTTTTTAAGAACTTTTATTAAGATAGTTAACATACAATAAACTGCATATCTTTAGAGTGTACAGTTTGGTATCCCTATCTCCCAATTCATTCAAGGGTGAGTCTTAAAGAGAAAATTGGAGTAGTCCTATAACTAATAAGGATATTGAATCAGTAATCAGAAATCTTCCAACAAAGCAAAGTGCAGGAACAGGTGACTTCACTGATGAATTCTACCAAACATTTGAAGAATTAACACCAATCTTCTCAAACCTGTCCAAAAATTTGAAGAGGAAGGAACTCTTCAAATCTCGTTTTAAAAGGCCAGGATTTCCCTGATACCAAAGCCAAACAAAGACACTACAAGAAAACAAAATTACAGGCCAAAAGCCCTGACAAACATAGATATCAAAATCCTCAACAGAATACACTAGCAAATCTAATTCAACAGTATGTTAACAGGATCATACACCATGATCAAGTAGGATTTATCACTAAGATATAAGGTTGTTTCAACAAATGAAAATCAATAAATGTGATACACTACATCAACAGAATACAGGATAGAAAGCATATCACCACAATATATACAGAAAAAGGATTTGACAAAATACAACATTCTTTCATGATTAAAAATGTTCAATAAATCAGGTATAGTAGGAATGTACCTAAAGAAAGTAAACGCCATGTGTGACAAGCTCACAGATGATATTATGCTCAAGGATGAAAAGATAAAAGCTTTTTCTCTAACGTCAGAAACAAGACAAGGATGCCCATTCTCACTTCTATTCAACATAGTACCAGAAGTCCTAGCCAGAGCAATTAGGTAAGCAAAAGAAATAAAAGTCATCCAAATCAAAAATGAAGTAAAATTGTCTCTGTTGGTAGGTGATATGATCTTACATACAGAAAACCCTAAAGTCCCCACCAAAAAAAAAATGTTAGAACTGATAAGAAATTGAGTAAACTTGAAGGATACAAAATCAACATACAAAAATCAGTTGCGGGAGAATATACAATGGAGAAAAGACAGCCTCTTCAATAAGTGGTGCTGGGAAAACTGGACAGCTACATGTAAAAGGATGAATTTAGAACATTCCCTAACACCATACACAAAAATAAACTCAAAATGAATATAAGACCTAAATGTAAGGCCTGACACTATAAAATTCTTAGAGGAAAACATAAACAGAACACTATGACATAAATGACAGCAAGATCTTTCTTGACCCACCTCCTAGAGTAAAGGAAATGAAAAGAAAAATAAACAAATGGGACCTAATGAAACTTAAGGCTTTTGCACAGCAAAGGAAACCATAAATATGACAAAAAGACAGCCCTCGGAGTGGGAGAGAATATTTGCCAATGAAGCAACTGACAAAAGATTAATCTCCAAAATGTATAAGCAGCTCGTGCAGCTCAATATCAAAAAAGCAAACAACGCAATCCAAAAATGGGCAGAAGACCTAAATAGACATTTCTCCAAAGAAGACGTACAGATGGCCAACAAATACATGAAAAGATGCTCAAAATCACTAATCATTAGAGAAATGCAAATCAAAAACACAATGAGATATCACCTCACACCAGTCAGATTGGCCATCATCAAAAAATCTAGGAACAATAAATGCCGGAGAGGCTGTGGAGAAAAGGGAACCCTCCTGCACTCTTGGTGGCAGTGGAAATTGATACAGCCACTATGGAGAACAGTATGGATGTTCCTTAAAAAACTAAAACGAGAACTACCATATGACCCAGCAATCCCACTACTGGGCATATACCCAGAGAAAACCATAATCCAAAAAGATACATGTACCCCAATGTTCATTGCAGCATTATTTACAAAACCAGGACATGGAAGCAACCTAAATGTCCATCAACTGACGAATGGATAAAAAAGATGTGGCACATATATACAATGAAATATTACTCAGCAATGAAAAGGAATGAAATTGAGTTATTTGTACTGAGGTGGATGGACCTAGAGTCTGTCATACAGAGTGAAGTAAGTCAGAGAGTGAACAAATACTGTATGCTAACACATATATATATGGAATTCTTAAAAAATGGTGTTGATGAACTCAGTGGTAGAGGAAGAATAAAGATGCAGATGTAGAGAACAGACTTGAGGACATGGGGAGGTGGGGAAGGAGAAGCTGGAACAAAGTGAAAGAGTAGTATTGACATTTATATACCACCAAATGTAAAATAGATAGCTAGTGAGAAGCAACTGCCTAATACAGGGAGATCAACTTGATGTTTGCTGATGACCTAGAGGGGTGGGATAGGGAGGGTGGGAGGGATGCTCAGGAGGGAGGCTCAAGAGGGAGGTGATATGGGGATATATGTGTAAATACAGCTGATTCGCTTTGTTTTACAGCAGAAACTGGCACAATAGTGTAAAGCTATTACGCTCCAATAAAGATCAATGAAAAAAACCCAACAAACCAGTTGCAGGGACTTCCATGGTAGTCCAGTGGGTAAGACTCTGTGCTTCCATTGCAGGGGGTGGGGCGGGTGGGGGTTGTAGGGAAGCGTGTGCAGGTTCGATCCCTGGTCAGGGAACTGAGATCCCACATGCTGCACGGTGCAGCCCAAAAAATTAAAAACAAAAGCAAAAATCAGTTGTATTTCTGTACACTAACAACAAGCTATCTGAAAGAGAAATTAAGGAGGTAATCCCATTCACAAGAGCATTAAATACAACAAAATACTTAGGAATATATTTAACCCAGTTGTTGTACAAGACCTGTATGCTGTAGACTGCAAGACACTGCTGAAAGTAATTGAAGAAACAAACAAATGGAAAGATAGTCTGTGTTCTTGGATTAGAAGAATTAGTGTTGTTAAAATGACCATAGTTTGTAAAGTGAACTACAGAGTCAGCGCAATCCCTATCAAAATTCCAATGGCATTTTTCACAGAAACAGACAAGAACAATCCTTCAAAAAATATATATGCTTTAAGTCTTTTTTTTTTCAACAGGAATAAATCCTGGACACACACCATTTCTCATTTTTAAGTGCTTTAAGTATTAAGAAAGCAGCTAGGTGCACTAAATAATGACCACAACTAGCATTATCTTAAAAATAGTGTGCTCTCATAATCTCATATGTAAGAAAGAATATCAAGTAACAACCATGCATGCTACAGAATTGCAAAGAAAACAAATCTTTCTTATTGCTACCTTCTGCCTCAGACTCTAAATTTTTATTTTAAATTGAGTTGAGATTAAATTAGCGTCAGACCTTATAAGGTAGAAATGGGGTCAACGTGGCTTTCCCTGTTTTCAATAGAATGGTGTGAGGTGGGCATGCGTTACTAGGTTTCCCTGCATGCTTTCCCTGAAGACCTACTGACCCCAGTTTGTCCCCTCCCCTAAAGGACCAGGATGCCTTTATACTATGATGCTTTTTATTGTTCAAGAAAGCAACATTTGAGCCCTCAAAGTGAGTTCTAAAAGACTATGAAGAAGCAGATGGAAGAATTTAAAGAAATTGTTATCCTTGCAACACTTTTCATTCCCAGTGGTTCATGTAGTCAGGTAATAGCAATTGTTTGAGCCAAAATTACAGATGGAATGTTTTTAATTAATGTTCATGAAAAGGATAAATTCTATTGAGAAATGGCTGTGGGAAATTCTAGGAATGGTTGCTAAAGCAGCAGTTGTGAGTTAATCCTTTCTAAGTAGAAGATTCCCCACTCCTATAGCCATTACTCACCTATTTCTTTGTGTCCAAAATATCATTAATGAGATACAAAACTTTCCATTAAATGATTAAGCAGAATTCAAACACTCTTAGGAGAGCTTATACAACTAATTTATTCATAATTGAAGTTAAGATATTTCCTGACAGTGGGTCTAAGTAAGGGTAAAGTAGAAAAAAAACTGTTCTTGAATGAGAGGATCATGAATTGTCAAAGAAAGAGAGATTATGGACTCCAGCGCATACTTTTTCTGTTTTACAATATTGCCTGCGACTGCCGGGCCACCAAGAAGAGCTGAAGACATATTTCTCAGGGCTATAAAGGCATCATTGTGAATAAAAGCACCAACCCAAATCTACAAGACTTGAGATGCGCCAGTAGCAAAGATATTGGGTGGAGAGGAAGAGGAACAACAGCAGGGACTAAGGAATCTAAACATTGGGGATGCTGCCCTCTCTAACTCTCTAACACACATCTGTATTCATTCCTTTGCTCTTTGCTCATGCCTTTTTCCTGAATACACTACTCCCCACTTCTCAAGGGAAACCGTTCAAGGGTTGTCCCAAGATTTAAGAAATGTTGATTGGTAAATATCTTGCTTTTATCTGAGTCTATGTTGATGAATCAGGTGAAGAAATGACTCAAAGAATACAGAGGCAAGGGCCGAGAAAATGAAAAATATTGCTCCAACTAGTGATGCATAAAATACCTGGGTTCACCTATAGAAATGTATGTTACATCTAATAAGATGTGAAGTGCATACTGCCAGCAGGCCAAAGCAGGCAGAACTTCTTCCTTTTAAATATCTTTTAAGCTGCACATCCATCTTATGAGATCTTTTATTCTTAAATAACACAACTTATGTTTACTGAAAAAATTATTTTATACACAGACATACACACACATATATGTGTGAGAATTATTTACTCTGGGCCTAATGGCCTAGAGGGATATTGCCTCCCATCTAAGGGGCTTTAAAAATTCCACAGTGGAAGTCTGTTTTCATGGGGTTCCCTAAAAGCAGAACCTGAGGCAAGTTTTTTTTCTAATTTTTTTTTTCCCGGCCACACTGGCTTGTAAGATCTTGGTTCCCCAACCAGGGATGAAGCCCGCGCCACTGCAGTGAAAACACCGAGTCCTAACCACTAGACCACCAGGGAATTCCCAAAGATTTTTATTTGAAAGGTATTCCTTGGAAATTCTTTAAGGGATAGTGAAGTGAAACAAGAAAGGGAGGAAGCAGTAAACGGTGTGTTAGTAAGGTGCGAACAATTGGAGCTCACTCCCACTAGGGACCTCTGGCTTGCTGATCGCTGGTTGAGAGCTGCTTCTTGGGGGTACTGCGTCAGTTGGGCACTCTGGTCTGCCCACTATGGAGACCACTGAGCTAGCTCTAGACAAAGCCCCCATGCACCCAGGAGCAAGTGTTTGCAGTAAGCAGCATTTTGCGCTCTGGGGTGAATACCAAGGGTAGGGGGATAGGATCCTGACAGCATCTGTTAAGGGGCCCAAATCAGCTGCGAACACAAAAACTTTCATTTACCACCCAAAACAATCTAGACTGCCATGACAGAAATCTTTGAAAGCTTCTCTTCTTCTGCAAGGCCAGTCAGAGTATCACATAGAATGGAGATGGAGGCCAGATTCATTCTTGTGCAGAGAGTGTTGGCATTTCTCCATTCTCTGACAGAGACACACCCATTTAGGAAATTGGCTGCTCAGTAAGTATCCTACTGACATCTCAGGGGCTGGCTGGGAATTGACAGTGTGTGACAATTCCTGAGCTGCACACTTCGTGCACAGTACAAGGTTATTGTTCTGTATCATGGTTCCCTGCTTAACACAATCTGTCAACAGCCAGAGGATGGTTTTCTTCCCCTCTGAGTCTCTCAGATGTGAAACTTCCCCAATGTTATTGTTATTGTCTCCGTAAGTTGATTTTCCATCAGAGTGAGAACTGTGGGGAAAATAGGTTGTAGCTTTTTCCCAAAAAATGAATCTCAGTGGTGGTATTAACACATTCCACTCAGATAAAAAACAACACTTTGTTCTTATTGCTGCAAATATGAGCCATTTGCAACATCGGTAAACTTATTTCTCTGCTGCGTGAAGATTCTTTTTGGAATTTTAGCAACAGGTTTAGTAGTATTTCAGTTGCTAAAAACATGTTTTATTTCAGCATTGTTATATGAAGAGAGAAGAGTTATTTTTTTCATCACAGGAGCAGCATGAGTTTTCCTTTATTTGTGAATCTTATGAAAAGCTAAACTTGGGTGATTTTTGATGATTTATAATAATTTCATAACTTTTGAATTGTGGCGCTCTGTATGGCTCGTGAAAACAAAATCTCCACTGTTGACTTCCTGCCTACATTTCTTAAGAATAAGGACATTTTATTCTATAACTGTAATGCAGTTACCAACTTCACATAAGAAAACAGAGGTATAAAAAATTGAATTCTTCAAGGTCACAAAGTTTTATCTAGAAAAAGGATAATGGAACTCTATAAGCTTGTATGAACTTAAGTGGGTAATGTTTATGAAGAACTGATAGAGTAAGATCTATATAATTTTGATAAAATAAATAGGTAACTAAATCAGCTTCCTTTTTCTTATTTTTTTTTGCTCCCCATTTCTATCAGATGCAAAAAGGACCTGTGAATTTTTCTACAAAGATGTTGTATAAAGTAAAGAACATTAGTTTTTACATAAGTTGTATGCCTTACATCATTAGAAACAGTCCTGAGGTACTGGATGGTGTTTAAAAATGAATTATGAATATTGCCCTTATCCCAGTAGCTTGTTTTGTGAAATGGAGCTTTCCAGATTGATGCACATTGTCTATCTGTATTTTTTTTATTTTTTTAATACTGAAGTATAGTTGATTTACAATACTGTGTTAGTTTCAGTGAAGTGTACAGTGAAGTGATTCAGTTATATATTTTTTCAGATTGTTTTCCATTATAGGTTATTGCGAGGTATTGAATATAATTCCCTGTGTTATACAGTAAATCCTTGTTGCCTATCTATTTTGTGTATAGTGGTGTTTATCTGTTAATCCCATATTCCTCATTTGTCCCTTCCCCTCCCCACTTTGGTAACCATAGTTTGTTTTCTATGTCCATTAGTCTGCTTCTGTTTTGTATATAGATTCACTTGTATTATTTCTTTTAGATTTCACATATAAGTTACATAGTATTTATCTTTGTCTGACTTCATGAAGTATAATATTCTCTAGGTGCATCCATGTTATGGCAAATGGCAATACTTCATTCTTGTTTATGACAGAGTGATATTCCATTGTACATACATACCACATCTTCTTAAGCTAATCATCTGTTGATGAGCACTTGGGTTGTTTTCATGTCTTGGCTATTGTAAATAGTGCTGCTATGAACACTATGGTGCATCTTTTGTTTTTTTTTTGGAGTTTTCAGTTTTTACGGATGTAAACTCAGGAGTGGGATTGCTGGATCATATGATAGCTCTATTTTTAGTTTTTTCAGGAACCTCTATACTATTTTCCAGAGTGGCTATGCCAATTTACATTCCCCCCAACAGTGTTAGAAGGTTCTCTTTTCTCCACACCCTCTCATTTATTATTTGTAGACTTTTTGATGATAGCCATTCTGAACATGAGGTGATATCCCACTGTGGCTTTGATTTGCCTTTCTCTAATAGTTAGCATTGTTGAGCATCTTTTCATGTGCCTTTTGGCCATCTGTGTGTCTTCATTGGAGAATAGTCTATTTAGGTCTTCTGCCCATTTTTTGATTGGGTTGTTTTTTTGATATTTAGTTGTATGAGCTATTTCCATATTTCTGGATATTAACCCCTTGGTGGCTTCATTGTTTGCAAATATTTTCTCCCATTGTGTAGGCTGTCTCTTTGTTTATGGTTTCCTTTCTGTGCAGAAGTTTTTAAAATATGATTATTTGTTTATTTTGCTTTTATTTCTTTTGCCTTGGGAGACTTGATCTAAGAAAATATTGCTACATTCTATGTCTGTGAATGTTTTGTCTATGTTCTCTTCTAGGAGTTTTACAATGTCATGTCTTATATTTAGATCATTAAACCATTTTGAGGTCATTTGTATATGGTATTGAGGGAGTGTTCTAATTTCAATGATTTACATGTAGCTGTCGAGCTTTTTCAACACCACTTGCTGAAGAGGCTATCTTTTCTCTGTTGTATATTCTTGCCTCCTTTGTCATAGATTAATTGACCGTAGGTGCATGAGTTTATTTCTGGGCTCTCTCTTCTGTTTCATTGATCTATATGTCTTTTTTGCCACTACCATGCTGTATTGGTTGCTGTAGCTTTGTGGTATTGTCTGAAGTCTGAAAGGGTTATTGCCTCCAGCTTTGTTCTTTTTCCTCAGGATTGTGTTGGCAATTTTGGTTCTTTTGGGCTCCATATAAATTTTAGGATTATTTGTTCTAGTTTTGTGAAAAAATGTCATGGGTATTTTGATAGGATTGCATTAACTCTGTATATTGCTTTGGGTGGTATGGCCATTTTAACAATATTAATTCTTCTGATCAAAGAGTGTGGTATATCTTTCCACTTCTTTGATTCACTTTCAATTTCCATTATCTGTGATTTATTGTTTCCAGCATATAGGTCTTTAACCTCCTTGGTTAAATTTGTTCTTAGGGTTGTTTTTTTTTCTTCAATGCAATTTTAAATGGGATTGTTTTCCACTTTCTCTTCTGATATTTCATTATTAGAAATTCAATAGATTTCTATAATTAATCTTATAACCTGCTACCTCACTGAAGTCGTTCTTATAGGTTTTGTGTGGAGACTTTAGGGCTCTCTATATAGAGTGTAATGTCATCTGCAAATAGTGAGTTTTTCCTCTTCCCATCCAATTTGGAAGCATTTTATTTCTTTTTCCTGTTTTTTTGATGTGGCTAGAACTTCCAGTACTATATTGAATAGAAGTGATGAGAGTGGACATCCTTGTCTTGTTTCTGAATTTAGTGGAAAGACTTTTAGCTTTTCACTATTGAGTATTACGTTGTCTGTGGGTTTGTTGTAAATGGTTTTACTATGTTGAGATATGTTCCCTCTATACCCACTTTGGTGAAAGTTTTTATCATGAATGAATGTTGAAGGTTGTCAAATGTTTTTTTCTGCATCTGTTGAAGATGATCAAGTAGTTTTTGTTTTTCCTTTTGTTAATGTGATGTATCATAGTGATTTTGCATATGTTGAGCTATCCTTGTGACCCTTGAATGAATCCAACTTGATCATGGTGTATAATCCTTTTTATGTATGGTTGGATTCAGTTTGCTAAGATTTTAATTTAAGATTTTTGCATGTACATACATCAAAGATACTGGCCTGTAATTTTCTTTTTTTGTAATGTCTTCGTCTGGCTTTGGTATCAGGGTGGTGGTGGCTTTGTAGAATGATTTTGGGACTGTTCCCTTCTCTTCAGTTTGGAATAGTTTGAGAAGGTTATGTATAAGTGCTTCTTTGTATGTTTGGTAGAATTCGTCAGTGAAGCCATCCAGTCCTGGACTTCAGTTTGTTTGCAAGGAGTTTTTAATTACAGATTCTTTGTCACATCTAGCAATCAGTCTTTTCAAATTACCTGCTTCTTCTTGATTCAGTTTTGGAAGGCTGTATATTTCTAGGAATTTGTCCATTTCCTCTGGGTTATTCAGTTTGTTGGCATATAACTGTTCATAATATTCTCATGATTTTTTATATTTCTGCAGTATTGGTTATTTCTTGTTTCATTTCTTATTTTGTTTATTTGGGTCTTCCCTCTCCTTCTTTGTGACCCTAGCTAGAGTTTTTTTGATTTTATCTTTTCCAAAAATCAGCACTTTCTTTTTATCTTTTGTATTATGTTTTGGTCTGTTTTATTTTCTCTCTGATCTTTATTTCCTTTCTTCTGTTGATTTTGTGTTTTGTTTATTCTTTTTCTTGTTCTCTTAGGCAGTATTTTAGTTTGTTCATTTGAGATTTTTCTTGTTTCTTGAAAAGGCCTATGAACTTTCTATGAAGTTTCTTCTTAGGACTGCTTTTGCTGCATCCCATAGATTTTTTAAGGTTGTGCTTTCATTTTCACTTGTCTCATGGTATTTTATGATTTATTCTTTGATTTCATCATTGACCCATTGGGTTTTTTTTTAGTACCATATTGTTTACTCTCCACATGTTTGTTCTTTTCCCATTTTTCTTTCTGTGGTTGATTTCTAGTTTCATTCTGTCATGATCAGAAAAGATGCTTGAAGTAAGTTCTATCCTCGTAAACATGTTAAGGTTTGTTTTGTGACCCAGTGTGTGGTCTATCCTAGAGAACGTTTCATGCATGCTTGAAAAGAATGTGTGTTCTGGTTTTTGTTTTTGTCTTTGTTTTTTTGGAGATGGTGTCCTATAGATACCAGTTAAGTCCAATTGGTCTATTGTGTTATTTAGAACCTCTGTTGCCTTATTGATTTTCTGTATGGATGATTTGTCCATTGATGTCAGTGAGGTGTTAGTCTCCTAATATTATTGTATTATTGTCAAGTTCTTCCTTTATGTCTGTCAATATTTGTTTTACATATTTAAATGCTCCTATATTGGGTGCATTATATGTTAAGGAGTATAATATCCTCTTAATGTATTGATCTCTTTATCATTATATAATGCCCTTTTTTGTCTTTCTTTATGGCTTTTGTTTTAAAGTCTATTTTGTCTAATATGAGTATTGCTAGCCCCACTTTCTTGTAATTTCCATTTCAGTGAAATATCTTTCTATCCCCTCAATTTAACTCTGTGTGTGTCTTTTGCCCTGAGGTGGGTCTCTTGTAGGCAACATACTGTAGGTTCTTGTTGTTGTTGTTGTTTTTTCAATCCAATCTGCCACTCTGTCTTTCAGTTGGAGCATTAGTACTTGACATTTAAAGGAATTATTGATAGATATGTACTTATTGCCATTTTAAACCTGGTTTCCCCCCAATTGTTTTTGTAGTTCATTTTGTTCTGTTTTTGTGGCTTGATTTTCTTTTGCCATATGCTTGAGTTCCTTTCTTTTTGGCTTTTGGGAATCTGTTGTATGTTTTTGAATTGTGATTACCATGGAGTTCAACTATGTTGACCCATGACTATATTTACTTGCTTTAAACTGATTGTCATTCAAGTTTAAACACATTCTAAATGATCTACATTTTTATACTCCCTTCTCCACATTTTATGATTTTGATATCCTATTTCACATCTTCATGCTTATCCTTTTACTGTTAATTGTATTTATAATTGCTTTTACAATGTTTTAAGTGTTTTTAATCTATGTACCAGCTTATTTAAATCATCTTCAGTGCTTTTGTATGTTTGCCTTTCCTACTGTGATATCCCCTTTCCTATAGATTCTTGCTTCTTTTCTATTTAGAGAAGACTCTTCAATATTTCTTTTAGGATAGGTTTAGTATTGATGAATTCTTTTAGTTTTTGCTTGTCCAAGAAATTCTTTATCCCTCCTTCTGTTCTAAATTGTAATCTTGCTGGGTGGAGTATCCTAGGTTGGAGGGATTTCTCTTTTGGGACTTTGAATATATCATGCCATGCCCTTCTGTCCTGCAACGTTTCTGCAGAGAAAACATTTGATATCCTTAGTGGGGGTTCCCTTGTAACTGAGTCTTGGTTTTTTATTTTGTTGCCTTTAGAATCCTCTAACTTTTGCCATTTTGTTTATGATATGTCTTGGTGTGGGTCTGTTTGGGTGCACTTTATTTGGGACCCTCTATGCTTACTGTACCCAGATGTTTCCTTCTTTAGGTTTGGGAAGTTTTTGTCCATTATTTCTTCAAATACATTGTCAACCCCCTTCTTTCTCTCCTCTTCTTCTGGAACCCCTATTATATGTAGGTTGGCATGCTTTGTATTATCCCATAGGTCTCATATGTTGCTTTCACTTTTTTTTTCACTTTTCATTTGTCTTTCTGTATTCTGTTCTGGTTGGGTGATTTCTGTTATTCTAGCTTGCAGATCACTTATTCTTTTGTGTCATTTAGTATGCTATTTATTGCTTCTAGATTGGTTTTTATCTTGGCAATTGAATAGTCTATTTTTGATTGGTTCATATTTATCATTTTGAGTTCCTTGTTACAGTGATCTGCATTTCTATTGATAATCTTTCTGACCTTTGACACTTTTACTACCTCCTTTTTGAACTCAGTGTCTAGTAAACTGCTGAGGTCTGTTTCATTATCTTTTCTTTCAGGGGATTTTCTTTTTCTTTTAATTGGAAGTAGTTCCTCTTCCTTTTCATTTTACTTAACTTGCTCTGTCTTTATAAATTTAGGAGAAACAGTTATCCACTATGGTATTGAAGAGGTGTCTTCGTGTTGGAGTGTCTCTGTATAGATTGTGTGTCTAATATTTTCAGTGCAAGGGCTGGTTTCCATATGGATGCCAGCCATGTCTTTCCTCAGAGTGTGCTGGCAGTTATCCCTATTATAAGGGGTGTGATTGGTGTTGTAATACCTAGAGTCTGTGCTGGATGTTAGGCGGGGCTTCCTCTTTGCTCATTGGCTGTCACCGCCCTGTCAGGGACAGGGCCTGCTCCCCAGTTGTTAGAGTAGAAGCCCTAAGGGTTGGGTTTTATCAGTCTCCATTGCCTTTGAGTGTATGCCCTGTCCCAAAGGAGTTCATTGCTGAAGCAGGTGAGGCTTATGTGCTCACAGAAGACACATGTGCCACCTGTGTAGGCATCTCTGATTGCTCTCAGAAGCTGCCCAAGGTCACATCCTGTTCTCTGTTCTCTTTGTCCCAGATCTGGTGCAGGGCTGTGGTGTGGAGTAGGTTGGGGAATAGTGCCTGCAGGAATTGAGGTGGAAGTGCTGCTGCTTGAGATCTGGCTTGCTCCATGGCAGACTTTTCCCAAGACCTTTCTGCCCCAATTCTAGTGCTAAGCTGCTATGTGGAGTGGGCCAAGCCAGAGAACATGCTCTAGAAAAGCTGCATGCTCCTGCCCAGGGCCTGTCTGCCTGTGATTCAGTGCTTAGCTCCTACATGTTCTTGTGGTCCTGCCCCATGTACATGCTGACAATGGCCTCCTCAGCTTCACCCAAGTCACCCAGTTTGTTTCTCCACAGCTAGACCAAATCTTTGCCCTAATCTCACACCAGGCTGTGGTGTACAGTGAGTGGGGCCAGGTTCACCCGTTCAGATTGGGAAATGTAGTGAGGCACAGCCACCAGTGCAAGGCTCTCTGCACCCTGATTGTTAGCAAGCCAGCACACATACACTCCTTGCAAGTAAAGTGTAGGCTTTTTCAGCCCTTCTGTCTGTCTCAACAGATTTCCAAGCAAGCAAAAGGACTAGACTCCTCTGTGCAGGGCCCCAGGACTGGGATACCCAGACTATGGCTCAACCTGCTCACTCCCCAAGGCCAGGGTCCTCTCCTGTGGATCTTTGCTTCCTTACACATCCCACTCAGGGGTACAGGTCCTGACCCAATGCCTTTTTTTCTCATCCTACTATCCTTCTTGCAGCTTTGGTTTTATAGGAGGTCTGCCACTTTCCAATTTTCCATGAGAATTGTTCCACATGTAGATGTATTTTTGATGTGTTTGTTGGGGGAGGTGAGCCTCCCACTATACTGTCCTCCTGTTCTGCCATCTTGATCCCCCTTGCCTCCACATCATCTGTCTTTAAATTGCAGCCAAGTGCTTTAATGGAAAAAACACTCAAATATGACCTTGGTCAAGTCCTACTCAGTCATTAGTTGGCTATGGGACATTAGGAATTCCCTCTTTCTCTCAATTTCTATAGATCTTGAGGAACTCTGCAAGTTTCCTATAAAATGAAAAGATAAATTCACAAAGATCCCTTCTGTTTCTAATAATCTGTGTTTTTGTGCATGTACGTTTTTGTGTTTTGTTTTTGGTCTCTTAGTCATCTTGTGTTGCCATAACAAAAATCATAAACTCAGTGGGTTAAACAGCAGAAATTTATTTCTTATTGTTCTGGAGGCTAGGAATTCCAAGGTCAGGGTACCAGCAGAGTAGGTTTCAATTTAAAACCTCTCTTGGCTTATAGGTGGCCACCATCTCACTGTGTGCTCGTGTGACCTGCTCCCTGTGTACACACTTAAAGACCAAGGTCTCTGGTGTCTCTTCTTATAAGAGCACTAATCAGGTCATAAGGGCCCATCATCTAACCTTAATTACTTCCCAAAGGCCCCATTTCAAAATACCATTAGCTTGTGGGTTAGGGCTTCAACATGTGAATTTGGCAGGGGAGAGGGATGTAAAATTTCTGTCCATAATAGTCTCTTATGACAAAGGGAGCCCAACTCGAGGATGGAAGATGCCTTAGAGGACTGGGGTGGGGAGGGTGGGGGGGACTCGTGGCGGGGGAGTCAAGGAAGGGAGGGAATACGGGGATATGTGTATAAAAACAGATGATTGAACCTGGTGTACCTCCAAAAAAAAAAAAAATAGTCTCTTATGTGATTTATTCTGGATCCAGTTTATAAGCCTCCTCCTTTTCTTTTTCACTCAGTTTCAATTTACAACTCAGTGAATTTGATAGCACCCAGTTTATGATGTGCAGCTCTGGTGTCTTAGCCACTTGGTCTTTACAAGGGTCCAGTAGCATACCAGGAGCTTGTTTGGGTTTGTGTGTGTGTGTGTGTGTGCATGTGCGCGCGTGTGTGTGTTTAAAGATAAATAGCTCTTTGTTGTGTAGAACACAGCTTATTTTCAGAACTCCAGGGATCTGCTCTGCAACTCTCCTATTGGAGCTGGCCATAGACTTCACATAGTATCATTAACCACAATGGATATCTCTAGCATCATCAGATCTAAGTAATGTGACCCAAGTTTAATGCAAGTTGTACCTCACACTCAACTTTCTGAAGCGCTCTATCTCAAAATATGCCCCACTCAAAACAGTTATGAGTTATCAGATGTGTGGATAGCAGCAACATCCCCAGGTGCAATATGTAAACTGGAGCAACAAACAATATATGGTGCTTTGTCCTTAATAGCTTAATACACAGAATGTAGGATTGGCCCATTTCACCATCACTCTCATGGACCCACTTTGGAGTCTTTAGGTCTGCCAGATAAGAATGCATAGTTCCCAGAGGGGGAATAAACTGACAGGGACACATGAAGAATTCCACTGAATTGGAAACTGCAATTATCACCTCTCACTTTGGGACTCCTTACATCAGTGGAAAAGCAACCAAAGAGTTCCTTAACTGGGTGATGGAATACACTTTGATTATGAAGATCAAAGATGCTACTGCATTATAGGGGTAAAGGCAAGTTGTATATTGAACCCAGGGGCATCTCTTGATGCTTCCATCCCAAGAGATTAGTACAAATGGGCAAATTTAGCAACACCAGCTCAGTAAGGGAAAGGCAAATAAGGGCATAGATAACAACTTGGAAATGAAGTTCTGGTTCACCCTACCAGGCAAGCAACCCAGATGAGACTAAGTGCTGGCAGATGATGGAAATCTGGAATAAGGATAGAAGATGATGAATATCTATTACAGCCTCAAGGCCAGGTGCAGCAGCAGTCATAAAAGTATTTATATTTTTAGAAGATTATAGCTGGCAAGGATTGGGTTTTCACCTTCACTCTCAGTGCCAGTAGATTGGAGGTATACAATTGGGCAACCTGGTTTTTGCACTTCGAGAGATTATCCTGGACCTATATGACCCCGTGACCACTACTTAAAGACTTTCTCACCTGCTTAGTGGAGAGCCTTATCCATCACTTTCATGGGTACATCTCCTAACACTGCCAGCTGTCTCAGCCTCTCAGGGTGATACTGGGCTTCTACATGGTCTCAAGAGTAGGAGCCATCACAGCTTAGACCCAGAGCTACAACCCAGAGAAGCTGTTGCTCCTACCACCCCTTCTTGGTTTATATGATGTCCTGCATCATGGATGAGGGGATCTGACTTTTCTAATGGTCACCAGGAGGAACTTAGTAACACACCTGCAGGCTTAGGGAATTAACATTCTGTTAAGCTGGAACCAGTGTGATACAGTAAATAAGATTTTGTTAGGTAATTCCTACTCATTTCCTTCTTCTCACATATTCTTCTGAAATACAAAGGCTTCATATAGCCTCTTAGAGGATGGTCCATGAGATCAAGCAAACAGCTACATTTTCTTATGAAGCTGTAGTCAGCTTGATGATACAACCTGTTACATTTATTTTCCTTTCTTTTTTATGTATGTGTTTTCTTTTTGGCCTTAGTTCTTCCCCTGTCACCTCCCTTACTTCCCTGGAATTTCATTCTCCCCCCACCTCATCCTTAATGAAACATTAGACTTTAAGCTTTGTTATAAACGCCATAATCTAAGCAACATGGACCAAGATAAGGATGTTTAATAAATCTGTGCATGCATGCAGTGGATCACATATAATAGTGAATCTTGGAAAGATGGGAGACTCTTGTGAACAGGAATAAGAGGTAAATTGTAAGGAAAATCACAAAGAAAAATGAGAATGAGGGTGATGTGAATGACATGAAATAGAAGAAGAAAACAGGAACATGAACATCATGAAGGAGGGAAATTATTCACCAGGTTTAAGCACTAAGCTTCCCTTGAGGTTTTTCTTAGGGAAAAGGAAGGATAATGAACCTGGAATATGAAATGAAGTGTGTTGTTGACAGAGAACAAATATGTACTCCCTGAAGAGAGCAGGCTGTCAGGAAGCTGTCTTCTTTTTTGCCTTTGATTTTTTTTTTAAAAGAATTGCATATTGAGATCAACACTGGTAAATATTGTGATAAAACAAAAACATGGGTGTGGCTTTGGTTATTTACTTATTAAGGGAACGAGAAGCAAACAGTATAAAGGAAGTCAAAGAATATTTACCATACAATGGTCTTGTGATCTTGGCTCTTTTAGGGTTTTGTTTGTTTGTTTGTTTGTTTTTTATAAGTCTTCTGGATGCTGGTTTAGGGACACCATCAAATTAATTTCCAAAGATTTCTTAGGCCAAATCAAGTTGAAAAGTTCTCTGGGGTCAGAGTGCAAATACAAAAGTCTGTATCTTCTGTATCAGTGATTTTCAAACTTTAGTATGTATCTAAATCATGGGTTTATTAAAACATAGATTGCTGGGTCCCACATCCAGAATTTCTAACTCAGTAGTTCTGAGGTGGTGCTGAGAATTTGAAATTCTAAAAAGTATGTAGGAGATACAGATATTACCAAACTGGGGACCAAATACTGGAGTAGCGATATTATGTATCAGTCTAAAACATTTTAAGATCTGTGCAAGGGAAAATGTAAGGAATTCTCTTACTGTGTATCTGTGAGAGGCTGTCAGAAGAACAGATGTGAAGTTTAGAAACAAGGCTCGCTGGAGAGTGACACTGGAGTGCTAAAAATTATTTCACACTTAGCCTCTTTGAACATTTGAAAAAGTTTTAAAATAGGTGTTTCATAAATAGTAGTTGCATCATAATTCTGTAAGTGAAAGGTCCATCATACAGCAATTTTTTTTCTGCTACATGGGTATACAGTAAGTCTTTCTGGAGAACTCTCTAGGTGGTTTAGCTGAGATAATTTTTTTAAAAAACACCTTTGAGTATAATTGATATACAAAACTGTAGATATTTAATGTGTACAATTTGAGTTTGAAGATATACTGTGAAATCATCACCACAAGGTAATAGACACACCTATCTTTTGACTTCCTTCTGTTCCATGGAGGCGAAAAAATGATGAAGCATGTATATACCTCTTATTTTTCTCTCAAGGCAAATCTGATGCCCTTAAACACTTCTCTGAATATCTGTTGTAAGAAATCAAAGGGACATTGAAAAATTGCTGTTTGTAATTATCAAATCAAAGCAATAACAGCTGTATCATAGGGCAAAATCTGTCTTAAAATACAGGCTAAATAGATTATGAGACAAGTAGGTTTTTTTCTGTGATTCAGGGGAGTTAGATAAAAATGGAGTAGACCAATGCTATATATCTTGGATGCATACTCGAGCTTTTAAAAGCCCAAATCCTGGCCTTACTCCAGATCAATGAAATCAGTCTGGAGAGGACACTCGGGCATCAGTGTCTTTTAAGATTCCCAGATGATTCCTATGAGCAGACAGGTTGAGAACCAGTTGTCTAAAAAGAAAACAGGTTATTCTTACAGAAAGTGTTATACAGTCTGCTTCTAGCAGCACCAGAGTGCCATTTTGCATGAAGCAAAACAATCTTTGACTCTTGCTGCAAAGACAATTTGTGTTTTCTTAAAACAGCTTCACTGAATTTATTGAGACACTTGAAAAATGCTGAGAGTGTATTTTCATTTTCATAATGACCCATACTAAGTGGAAGGATCTATTTGAGAGATTGGAACTGAGAAATGGTGAGGCTCCGTGCTTCAGCTTTTAGGAATTCCTAGGAATTGAGGGATAAAAGAAGTAATGGAGGAAAAGTCATGGGAAAGGAGAAATCAGTGGAGCTCTGGAGGAACAGTTAGGCCCTTGAACGGACTGTCTAGTTGAAGTGAAGGATAGTGCAGCAAACAGCCAGGACATTTGGGCACTGGTAAATTGCACAGGAACCCTGTTGAAAATAAGTCATCAGCACCCACTGCCAATCCCCTAATTTCAAGGCACCTTACATTGCCTGCGCTCTGGGGCTGAACAAGCATCTGAGAAGGACTCCTTATCAGAGCAGCCGTCACTTCACCTAAAGACTTCCGGGCAAAAGTGAGGCATGTTCATGCCTTTGGCTTTCTTGTGATCCACATCCAAATTCCTTGCTATGGACACTCCCATTGAAAACTCTCAGATTCTATTTCCTAGAAAGAGAAAATGGGTCTTTGACTTAACTGAGCGGTTGTAATGATGGAAGAGAGAGCCCAGCACCTTTACTTCAAGCCACCTGTGATGGATGAAGGCTGCTTGAGAATCCAGAAACCAGGCAAAATCAAAGCATAATTTTCCTCATTTTGCCTTTGTAACCCCTCTGCCTTCCAAAGAAGAAAGCTCTGACAGATGATTGGCTAGGTGATTTATGGGGGAGTTCCTGTGTGAAAGGACAGAAAATCAAGGATCTTAATTGAAGCCAAGAGTTAGACTCCAAAAACAATATCTCCAAAATGGAAGGGGGAAGGGAAGACTAGTGCTGGGAGATCCAGGATGGAGACATGGCTAGAGCCAGTGTGCCTGGTGAGGCTGCATGGAGGGAACTGTGGGGCCCGAGGGTTGGTGATGTGATTGGCTTCCAAAAAGGAATATTGTGTCAGAAGAAAGATGTTTACAGGTACAAAGGACATGATTTCCTGGGTGTCCTACCATTTGAGGCAGTATTGTACTCTCTCCTCTTTTTCTTCACAGTGAATCCTGATATGATAAAGGACCTCAGTCATTAATACGTGGTGGATGTTTCATCTCAAAATGTTGGCTCTGTAAAGCTTATATGCATTTCCATGCCTGTTCTAAAATTATAGAAGGAAAGCTTCATCTGTTTTAAAGCAATTTTAGCTGCCAAAATGAGTTACAAATGAAACTGGAGAGGAAAGAAATTTTCCCAAATGTTCCTTATTACATCACTTAGGAAGTTGTATGTGTTAATTTTTTTTTTTTGAGGAAACATTATTGTTACATATAAAGAAGATTCACAGCCTCAAGATTATACGTAGAAAATATAATAGCGCAAATAGAAACCATAAGCAGACCATCACGTCAATTAAAATCTATAGGAAATGGAGGCTTGAGAAAGAAATGTGAAGGAAAAGAATAAATCACTCCTGAATTATATTTGCAGTAAGTAGAATAAGAAAAGAGATGGGCTGATGTTATCATAATACATCACAGAAAGAAAACACCTCATCTCGTGTTACTTAAGGGTTTTTTTTTTTTTTTGCCCACTGTGTAGAATGATTTTTAAAGCAAAAATTAATGAACAAACTATGAATTAAAGACAAATTGCAGACCACGAGTTGGTGAAGTGTTTCAAGGAGAACAGTTCCCTTTCCTCTCCCGGTGTTCTACTGCCAAGCTGTCAGATTAAAATGCCCCTAAGAATTAAGTGTGAGAATTACTCCAAAATTCAAATTCATCTATAAAAAATTTTGCTTTATAGAGCAATATTTTGCTTGTTTGATGTTATGAAAAGAGTTTAAAGTTCTTTGAAGAATCAGAAAGATGTGGAAATTTGCCGGAAGGTTGGATACGCATACATACATTTCCAGTTTTCAGTTAAAGAGAAGAAAGAGAAGAAATTACAGGGTCTATAGTCCTGTTAGAGTAATACCATTAGAAAGCCAGACATTTATTGTGGATAAATAATAGGATTTTAAATTACTAGACTTTTAAAAGTGAGCCCTAGTCACAAGAATCTTACGTAGGTTTACTAAGAATAAATTATGAAAAGTTAAAGTTTTTGAAAGAACAGACTAATAAAATGCAGAATATATAATATATCTGGATTTGAAGAAAGTATTAGAATGTTCTGTTCTCCTCCTAGGGGAAAAAAGAATAGGAAAACTATAGCTAAATTATCATATATTTAGGTGACTTTATAACTGGTGGGTTTATTCTGGCTGAAATGCTGCTTATTAATGATTTGACCCAGCTAAAGCAGAAAAACACCCTAGAGGCATTTCCACAGGCTGCAGTCTTCAGTACTTTCCTCTTCATTTAACTCAGTACTTTGGGTGAAATCTTAAAAGGTTTGTTACTTTTGCGTACACATGACAGTATTTGGTGTGAAATAGGCTATATTCCATGGCAACATAGAAATCCAAAAAAAACTTTGGAAGTTGGAAAGGTGAAATGGACCTATTTGTATTTTTTTTTAATGCTACAAAGAGACAGGTTTTACACATGCTAAGAATTGTTTAAGGGTAGAATCGATTGCTCTGAGAAGCAGTGCTTTCCTCTGGCATTTGTTGGAATTTAATTGGGTTAAAGCCAGCTAGTAGTTGGTAATGAGAAAAATCAAGGACTAACAACATGGCTTAACTGGCAGGCTTTAAGGAATCTTCCAATTCTCAGAGTGTTCAGTGTTTCTGAAATGCCTGCCATGAGTAGGTCATTATTTCCAGCCTTGTAGTGGATTCAGATGAGCACAGAGCCTTGGCCTTTAACTCTCTCTCGCTCATGCTGTTCCATCAGGATGCCCTCTCAGCTCTCCCTTCACAAAGACACCCAGCATCTGACCACTGCTCAGCATCTCCCCCATCACCAACCTGGTCTAAGCTCATCTCTGGTCTGAACGTCCGAGTTCTTCTCCCTGAACAGAGCACCCCAACTCTTCCACGCCCCCTGTAGTCTGATCTCAACAAGGCAGCTTCCTCACTGTTCCTTGAACTTTCAAGGCAAGCTCTGAACTCAGGACCTTGGCTTTTGCTTTACCTGAAATGCTTTTCTGCCAGATGTCTGCCTAGCTCCTTGATCCCTTCCCTCATGTCTCTATTCCAAATCCCATCTCATGAGACCCTCCCTGGCCACCCGAACTAAAAAGTCAATTCTCCACACTGACACATCATAGCTCCCTCTTTGGTTTTTTTCTCTTTAGCACTAATGACTACCTAATATACTACCTATATTATTTTAAAATCTTGTTTGTGTGTAACCCTATCAGCATGTAAGTGCCATGATTTTTATGTTTTGTTTTCTGCTGTATTCTCAGTGTTCAGAATAGTGCCCAGCACAGAGTTGGCAGTCAATTCATGATTGTCAAAGGAATGGAAGAAATGATAAAAGTCCATAATGGCCATCATCAAAAAGTCTACAAATAATAAATGCTGGAGAGGGTGTGGAGAAAAGGAAACCCTCCTATACTGTTGGTGGAAAGGTAAATTGGTGCGGCCACTATGGAAAGCAGTATGGAGGTTCTACGGAAAGCTAAAAATAGAGCTACCGTGTGATCCAGCAATCCCACCCCTGGGCATATATCTGGAGAAAAGTCTAATTCAAAAAGATACATGCACCACAATGTTCGTAGCAACACTATTTACAATAGCCAAGACATGGAAGCAACTTAAATGTCCACTGACCGATGACTGGATAAACATGTGGTACGTATATACAATGGAATATTAGCCATAAAAAAAGTATGAAAGAATGCCATTTGCAGCAACATGGATAGACCTAGAGATTATCATGCTAAGTGAAGTCAGAGATAGACAAATATCATGATATCACTTATATATGGAATCTTTAAAAAATGATACAAATGAACTTACTATAATAGAAACAGACTTACAGGCATAGAAAACAAACTTATGGTTACCAAATGGGAAAGGGGGGGATAAATTGGGGATTAACAGCTCCACGCTACTATATATAAAATAGGTAAACAACAGGGACCTGCTGTATAGCACAGGGAACTGTATTTAATATCTTGTAATAACCTATAGCGGAAAAGAAACTGAAAAAGAACACATTGTGTATGTATATAACTGAATGACTTTGCTATACACCAAAAACTAACACAACATTGTAAATCAACTATACTTCAAAAAAAAAAAAAAAGTCCGTTATGGAACCAGCCGTATTTATCAAGCACTGGTCCAGGGCCTGGCACAGGGCTAAGCACTTCGCATGCTGATATGTCCCTGAGTCCTTGTGACAACTTAGCCCCAGGTAGCAGGTGAGGAAATGGAGGTTCAGAGAGGTCAGGTAAGTTGACCAAGGTCCCACAGCTGGTAAGTGCTGGGCCAAGATAACGTTCAAGGGTCCACAGCCCCACCATTGCCCAACTCACTAAACCAAAAGTGTATCCCCCCTGGCTCTTCTCATTGTCTTTAGCTTAATCAGAGGGGTGAGGCGCATGTCACCCAGGGAAAACAGACCTGTTGACTGTGATTCTTTTACAGAGGGAGGCATTGAAGACATTTGCTAGGTGGATTTGCTAGATTTTACTTGCTGCTGCATCTCAGGGAGGTCAGGGCCTCTGGGTTCCCATGGTAACAAGAGCAGCTGTTCCTAAACTCACTTCCTGTCTAGTAATCTCTTCTTTAGTTTAAGTTGGAAACGAATCTGGTAATTTATGATGTGGCTGTCATTAATGCTGCTGATTCTATTTAGACCTATGTATGATTTTTTTTTTTCTCTTTCATTTTGAAAGTTATGAGGGTGAGTCAAAAATTATCCGCACTCTGGCTGTGGAATTTATTTTAATTAACTTTTGGAAAAGACAAATACATCATTTTTCGACATAATCTCCTTGCTTTTAAATACATTTTGTCCATCTGTCAACAAGCTTTCAATTCCCTCTTTAAAAAATGTTTTAGGCTGAGCTGTGAGCCACAAATGCACCACTATCTTCACTTCTTCATCAGAAGTGAATTTTCGTCCTTGTATGGCTGCTTTCAGGGCACCAAACAGGTGAAAGTCCAATAGAGCAAGATCAGGACTATAGGGAGGATGCTTTAACACCTCCAAACGAAGTTTTTAGAGGGTCAACAGTATGGGCCTAAGTACACGGACATGCACACCCTCAGACCACAAAAAACGAATCACTGCACGCTGCTCTTCTTTCGTGCAAATCACAAGTGGGGCATCCATTTTTGCTTGCACCGCAGTTACAAATGAACTGATGTAACACGTTTGCACCTGCACAGCAGTGACTGGGGAGACAGTAGCCTTGAACAGAAAGCGCTGTTAAGATAGTGCAGGCAAAAGAAGTTTTAATATAACCAGAGTGCGGATAATTTTTGACTCACCCTCATAGTTAACCACATTACAGAAAACTTGAAAAATATAGTATTCATAATCCCCCAACCTGACACAACCTCATTGGCAGGCATTTTTTTATTATTGAGGTATAATTCATATGCCATGAAATTCATTATTTTAAAGTATACAATTGAGCAATTTTTAGTATATTCAAAGTATATCTACAAGGTTCTGCAATCATCACCAATATCTAATTCCAGGACATTTTTCATCACCCCAATGAGAAACTGTGTTCATTAGAAGCCACTCCCCATTCCCCACTTCTCACAGCCCCTGGCAACCATGAATCTACTTTCTGTATTTACAGATTTATCTATTCTGGACATTTGACTGAATGGACTGGCTTCTTTTCACTTAGCATAGTATTTTAAAGGTTCATTCATATTTTAGCATGTGTCAGTATTTCATTCCTTTTAATCATCAAATAATATTCCATTATATGGATATACTGCATTTTGTTTATCCATTCATCAGTTGATGGAAATTTTCAGTTCTGTCATTCATTCTAATATTTCTTTTTCAGAGAGCAATTCTGACTCGACCATCTATTAGCACTTTGGTATTGGAAAAATGTCTTAATGTTTCTGGAATAAAATAAATCTCATAAATTCTCAATGATACTAATAATCCCAATTTCATAAGGTTTTCTTTTTAACTTTTTTTATTTTTGAGGATTACATGAAATAAAGTATGTACATAATCTGGTATGTAGGGGCTTCCAAGCAATATTTGTATATTTTCCCAGAAATTGTCTTCTTTTTTATTGTGTTGTTCCCTGTGCTCCCATAGATAGCACTACTTCTAATAAGCACTCTTAGAGGTACATTTAAATTTTTTTAATTTTCAGAAAATAATACATAACCGATAGATAGATAGCACTGATAGACAGAAACCGAAACTCTTCCCATCACCTTGACTGACCCAATGACATTCAGTAGGTTGTCTTTTCATTTTGTTGATGCCATTTCTATTATTATTTTTCTTAACAGAAAGGCAAGAATTTCCTGCCAAGCCTTTGGACCATTCTCCAATTTTCAGTGTTTATTGCCCCATCACTACCAATGCATGGGCACATGCGCACATGCGCGCACACACACACACATTTGGCATCATATTTGATACGATTTGATATTTTTCTGTAACACGTTAGATTTTTGCATTAAGAAAATTTATTCGTATTCATTCTTATGTAACCAGCTATGTATTTTTTAATATTTAGTTTATGATGATTTTACTTTAATAAATGTTATTGTGATGAACAACCTCGTAGCTAAAGTTTGTGCATGTTCATTATTATCTACTGAGACTAAGTAGCCAGATTTAAAATTTCTTAAAGGACACATATTTTTAAGTCTTTTGATAACACATTGTTGAATTGCCTTTCAGAGACTTTGTATCGGTGATCAGCAAATGAGTCATTTCATCATCTTTCTCATTCATCACCCACCACAGGGAGCAGTAAAATATTTGCTAATTTTATAGGCAAAAATAATCTAATTATTATTCTGCCATGCTTTACAACTAAGAGTTAACATAACTTTATGTGCTGATTGAACTTTTGTATTTATTCTGTCAGGCATTGCCTATACATTTTGAAATCCATTTTCCAACTGGGATATTTTCTCTTTTATCTAATGGATGTTAAAGATGCTGAGTACTGAACTCTTTCTAGGCTATCATTCTGACTTCTCTAGAAGCTTCAGAGAATTAATAAGTTGGGGATTGATTGGCTGTCTTCTTTCTAGGGATTGTCGACAAGCTGTTTGCAGGACAGAGTGGGGTATGTGTAAAGCACTAGCTGGTCAGCAATTCTAGATCTGGAAAGAAAATGCTTGTTAACAACACAAAGCGAAATAACTTCTAATTTCAAGCAAAATTTTGTGAGTGAATTTGGCCTTTACTCTCTTATACTAAAAATAATAAATGCCTTGTTGGTTAATAAATGCGCTGTTCTTGGCATGGTTATCTTTGAAAAGGTCAACCTAGTTTCCTTCCCCTTTTAAGCTTAGTTCTGGTGGATTCTCACAGTTCTCAGTGCTCACATACCTTCTATTGCATATCCTGCCCTGGTTTACTGACACCCCTCTGCCTTGGGTCCCATCCTCATAGGATATTTCTTTATGATCTTGACCTCAACACTTAATCCAAACTAACATGCTTAAGAGTGTTACCATTGCAAAAGCACTCCATTCAGCAACATTTATTGGCCTCCTGTTGTATGCCAGTCTCTATATTATCCCCTCTATGTACCATATATTCATTTTCATATGGCCATCAGGAAAATAGTACCTTAAACCTGAAAGATATCAGTTGAATAATGAAGACAGGCTGGTAAAAGAAATATTCAGGTCAGGCAGGGAGGTGGATTGAGGAGGGCAAGCTTCTTAAAATTGTTTTTTAAGCCTCATTAATTGGCATTACTCTATTTCACAATGGGTTTGAGAGCCCCTGATGCCATATGTCTTTTTGAGCTGGAAGGCATAATGGCTATGATCAATAATAGAAAATGAAATGAGCGTTTCTAAAGTCAAAGAGGGTCATGTCATTCCAAAACAAACAAGAGATCCAAAACATTCAAATGGCATTTATTTAAACTATAATGCTTGCCCAGTGTACAAAAGAGACAGTTGTTGCCAGTGGGTTTATTAATCCTGCTCACTTGAGACATTAACTTGAGGAATCATACTGTTACCAATCAAGTATCCGTCTTGAAAATGTCTCCCCTGTGTTGAAATTGGTGGCATATAACACTGCAGGCTAAACTAATTCTCTTGCCATTTGAGCTTCTAAAATCCACCATACGTTAAAGATTCTATCCCGGCTTCCATCCTCATGCAAGAGTTGATGAGCCAGGGGCTTTGCTAATAATAGAGAACAGCACATAAATGTAGTGTTCACTCCATAAGTTCTGATTTTTTTTTTTTATAAATTTATTTATTTATTTATTGGCTGCGTTGGGTCTTTGTTGCTGCACACGGGCTTTCTCTAGTTGCTGCGAGCAGGGGCTACTCTTCATTGTGGTGCGCAGGCTCCTCATTGCAGTGGCTTCTCTTGTTGTGGAGCATAGGCCCTAGGCGCATGGGCTTTGATAGTTGCGGCACATGGGCTCAATAGTTGTGGCTCACAGGCTCTAGAGCACAAGCTCAGTAGTTGTGGCGCACAGGCTTAGTTGCTCCGTGGCATGTGGAATCGTCCCAGAGCAGGGCTGGAACCCGTGTCCCCTGCATTGGCAGGCGGATTCTTTACCACTGCGCCACCTAGGAAGTCCCATAAGTTCTGATGTTAATAGGATAAAATCACTCTAGATAAATAAAAGTAATTGTGCTCTCTTATAATTGATGGTCAAGAGCTACCAACTTCTTTCATATGGTGAGACTATAATAAGTTAGTGTTACTTTCAACTTGTGTGGGATGCTCTCCTGAGAATGAATAATTATTTGACATTCAAAGTGGTTTTTGTTTGTTTGTTTGTTTTTGCCATTTAACCTCTATTAGTTTCTGTCTAACTAGTTCCTAAGAGCATTAAGCCAGGAATGTTGGTATGCAATTATCAGTCTGAATTTCCATTAAAGCTAAAGAAGTATCCCTGGGTTCCTGACTGGCCTTACACAGATACTCATTTTCACTGTGGTGGACTACATCACAGGCATTTTAAAATAGTGCCTTGGAACTCCTTCCTAGAGGTGAAGAACAAAGGTTAAGGTTATTAATTACTGATTCAATTTTAAAATTTGACATAGGCCTATTCAGCTTGTTGATTTCTTCTTGTGCGAGTTTAAGCAGATTGTGTCTTTCAGTGAATTGGTGCAGTTCATCTATGTTATCAAATTAAGGGGCATAGTGTTGTTCATTGCATTCTTACATTACCCTTTTAAGAACCATGATTTCTGTAGTAATGTCTTTTCTTTGATCTCTGCTATAGTAGTTTGTGTCCTCTCTTTTTTTTCTTAAGTTTTTCAGCAAAGTAACTATCAATTTTATCAATTCTTTCAATGATCAGATTTTGGTTTCGTTGATTTTCTCTCTTGATTTCTTCTTTTAAATGTGATTGATTTCTGCTCTAGGTTTTATTATTTTTCTTACTTTGGGTTTAATTTGCTATTCTTTTCCTAGTGTCTTAAAATGGAGACATAATTATTGATTTGGTATCTATCCTCTTTTCTAACAAATGAAATCAGTGCTATACATTTCCCTCTTAGCACTGCTTTCTTGGCATCCCACACATTTTGATAAGTTGTATTTTCATTTAGTTCAAAGTATCTGATTTCTATTATTTCTTGTTTGACCCATATGTTATTTTAGAAATGTGTTGTTTAATCTCCAAGTGTTTGGAGATTTTCTTGTTCTCTATTTGTTTTCTAGTTTTACTCCTCTGTGGTCTAAGAGCAGAGTTTGCATGATTTCTATGCCCTTAAATTTTTTAACATATGGGGGCGGGTCACCCAGAATATGGTCCATCTTGGTGAATGTTTTATGTGGGCTTGAGAAGAATGGAAATTCTGCTATTGTTGGATGAGTAGTATATAGATGTCAATACACTCATTTTTTTGATAGTGCTCTTGAGTTCAGGTAGTCCCTTCTGATTTCTGCCTGCTGGATCTGTTCATTTCTGAAAAAGGGGTGTTAAAGTCTCCAGCTATAAATTTGGATTCATTTACTTCTCTTTGTAATTTTACTTTTTTCCTCACATATTTTGATGTTCTCTTGTTAGGCACATATACATTAAGAACTGTTAGGCCTTCTTGCAAAATTGACCCCCTTTTCATTATGTTATGCCCCCCTACTCTATAACTTTCTTTGCTCTGAGGTGTCCTCTGTCTGAAATTAATATAGTTACCCCCACTTTCATTTGATTAATGTTACTGTGGTATATATTTTTTCATTCTTTTAATCTATACATGTCTTTACATTTAAAGTGGGTTTCTTGTAAGCAGTATATATCTGACAGTCTCTGTCTTTTAATTGGTATATTTGGGCCATTAATGTTTAAACTGATTCTTGATATAGCTGGATTAATATCTACCGTATTTGTTACTCTTTTCTATTTGTTGCCCTTTATTTCCTATTTTTGTCTTCCACTCTTTTCTTGTCTTTTGTGGTTTTAATTGAGCATTTTATATGATTATTTTCTCTTTACTAACATATGAATTATACTTCTTTACAGTTTTTAGTGGTTGACCTGGAGTTTGCAATATATATTTATAACTAATCCACGTATATTTTCAAATAACACTATATTGCTTCACATGTGCAAATACCTTATAAAAACAAAATATTCTTAATTCCTCCCTCCAGTCCCTTGTATAATTGCAATCATTCATTTTGCTTACATGGAAGCTTACATAACTTACATATACATACATAATCACATATATTGTTGCTACTACTATTTTTAACAAGTTATTTTCTGTGAGATAAATTAAAAATTTACAAATGAAAATTTTTATTTTACCTTGAGGAACTGTTAAACTCTTTTCCATAGTGGTTGCATATCTTACATTTCTACCAGCAGTACATAAGAGTTCCAATTTCTCTACAACCTTACCAATATTTGCAATTTTCCACTTTTTGGATAATAGCCATCACAGTGAGGGTGAGATGGTATATTATTTTGCTTTTGATTTGCATTTCCTTAATGGCTAGTGATGTTGAACAAATTTTCATGTGCTTATTGGCCCTTTGTATATCTTCTTTGGAGAAATGACTATTGAAGTTCTTTGTCCAGATTTTAATTGGTCCTTTTTTGTTGCTGTTGGTGAGTGGTAGGAATTCTTTATGTATTCTGGATATTAATTTCTTATCAGATAGATATGATTTTCAAATATTTTATCCCATTCTGTGAGTTATCTTTTCACTCTCTTGATACTGTCCTTTGCTTCACAATAGTTGTTAACTGTGATTGACTCCAATATACTTCTCTTGTTTAACCGTTCTTGGAGTGTCATATTGAAGTAAACCTTTACCAAATCCAGCATCATAAAGATTTTCTCTTGTTTTCTTCTAGGAGTTTTATAGCTTTAGCTCTTATATTTAGTTCTTTGATCCATTTTGAGTCAATTTTGTATGTGATGTAAGAGTCCCACTTCATTTTTTGGCATGTGAATATCCAGTTTTCCCAGCACCATTTGGTTAAAAGACTGTCTTTTCCCTATTTAATGGCCTTAACAGCCTTCTCAAAAATCATTTGACTATATGTGAGAGGATTTATTTCTGAGTTTTCTATTATGTGCCATTGATACATATGTCTGTCTTTATGAAAGTACCATACTAGGGACTTCCCTGGTGGCACAGTGGTTAAGAATCTGCCTGCCAATGCTATGGGACACTGGTTCAATCCCTGCTCCAGGAAGATCCCACATGCCACGGAGCAACTAGGCCCATGTGCCACAACTACTGAGCCTACGCTCTAGAGCCCATGAGCTGCAACTGAGCCCACATGCCACAACTACTGAAACCCACACATCTAGAGCCTATGTTCCACAGCAAGAGAAGCCACCACAAGCGGGCAATGAAGACCCAACGCAGCCAATAAATAAATAAATTAAAAAAAAAAAAAGAAAGTACCATACTATTTTGAGTATTATAGTGTTTTTGTAAGTTTTGAAATTAGGAAATATGAGTGCTTCCGCTTTGTTCTTATTTTCCAACATTTTTTTTTTGCTATTCTGGGTCTCTTGAGATGACTTATGAAATTTAGAATGAGTTTTCATGTTTTTACCAAAAGTCATATTTTGACAAGGATTATGTTAAATCTGTAGATCTCTTTGGGTCATATTGTCATCTTCACAATATAAGTCTTCCAATCCATAAACACAGAATGTCTTTCCATTCATTTTTGTCTTACTCAGTTTCTTTCAGCATATTTTGTAGATTTCAGCAAATAAGTCTTCAGTTTCCTAGATTAAGTTTATTCCCAGGTGTTTCATTTGTTTTGATGCTACTATAAATGGGATTGTTTTCCTAATTTCTTTTTCCAATTATTCATTGTTAGTGTATAGAAACACAACTAACTTTTGTTTGTTGATTTGTATTTTACAACTTTACTGCACTCATTTATTAGCTTTCATGCTTTTTCTAATGACATATTTAAGATCTTTAACATATAAGATTGTCACTTGAAAAGAGAGAATTTTACTTCTTTACAATTTACATTCATTTTATCTTTTCTTGCCTTATTTATGTGGCTAGAATGTCCAACTATATGTTGAATACAAGTGGCAAAAGCTGGCATATTTGTCTTATTACCAACCTTAGGGGGAAAATATTCAGTCTTTCACCATTAAGTATAATGTCAGCTGTCATTTTTTTTTCATATATAAACTTTATTATGTTGAAGTTTTTTTCTTCTGTTCTTAGTTGGAGTGGATTTTTTTTTTAATCATTAAATGGTGTTGAATTTCATGAAATGTTTCCCTCAATCTATTGAGATTACCATGTGTTTTTTTTCCTTTAACCTGTATCACATTGATTGAATTTTGTGTGGTGAACCATCCTGACATTCTAGGAATAAATACCAATTGGTCATGGTGTATAATCCTTTTAATATGCTACTGAATTCTTCTTTTTTTTTAATTAATTAATGTATTTATTTTATTGGCTGTGTTGGGTCTTCATTGCTGCACACGGGCTTTCTCTAGTTGCGGCGAGCGGGGGCTTCTCTTCATTGTGGTGCACAGGCTTCTCATTGCAGTGGCCTCTCTTGTTGCAGAGCACAGGCTCCAGACACGTGGGCTTCAGTAGTTGTGGCACATGGGTTCAATAGTTGTGGCTCACAGTCTCTAGAGTGCAGGCTCAATAGTTGTGGCGCACGGGCTTAGTTGCTCTGAGGTATGTGGTATCTTCCTGGGGCAGGGATGGAATCCATGTCCCCTGCATTGGCAGGCAGATTCTTACCCACTGTGCCACCTAGGAAGTCCCTGAATTCTTTTTGATAGTGCTTGGATAATGATTTTTGTTTCAATATTCATAAAGGGTTTTTGGTCTGTAGTTTTATTTTCTTATAGTATCTTTGGTTGGCTTTGTTATCAGGATAATGTTATCCTCATAGAACAAGTTAGAAAGTATTCCCTCCTCTCCAATTTTTTGGAAGAATTTGTAAAGATTTGGTACTAATTCTTCTTTAAATATTTAGTAGAATTCACCACTTAAGCCCTCTCTGTTCCATGACTTTTATTTGTTGTGAGGTTTTCATTATTGATTCATTTATACTACTTATTGGTGTATTTAGATTTTTCTGTTCTTTATGGTCCAACTGTGGTAGGTGTGTTCCCCACAATTTGTCTGTTTAATCTAGATTATCCAATTTGTTTGTGTAAAATGGTTTATAATATTGTTTTATAATTCTTTTTATTCTGTAAAATCAGTATTAATATCCCCACTCTCATTTATGATTTTAGTAATTTGAGTCTTCCTTTTTCTTAATCTAGCTAAAATTCTGTTAATTTTGTTGATCTTTTCAAAGAATTAGTTTTTACTTTCATTGTTTTTCTCTATTGTTTCTCTATTCTTCATTTTATTTATTGTCCTACTAATATTTATTTTTTCTTTCCTTATGGTACTTTTGGGTTTAGTTTGCTCATCTTTTTCTAGTTTCTTAAAATGTAACATTAATTATTGATTTGAGACCTTTCTTCTGTTGTATTTGCAGCTAGAAATTTCCCTTTTGGCACCACTTTCACAACATTCCATAAGTTTTTGTATATATGTATTTTTCATTTGTCTCCAGGTAATTTCCAGGTTCTCTTGTTACTTCTTCTTGTGTAATTGATTTTTTAAGAGTGTGTAGTTTAATTTCCACTTATTAGTGAATTTTCCAGTTTTCTTCTTTTACTAATTTCTTGTTTCATTTAATCGTGATCAGAAAAGATATTTTGTATGACTTAAACCTTTTAAGATGTTAGTTTTGTGGCCTAACATATTGTATGTCCTAGGGAATGTACCATGTGTACTTGAGAAAAATATATATTCTGCTACTGTTGGGTTGAGTGGTCTATATATGTCAAAAATAATATTTTAAACATTCAAAATTCAAAATTTTAGCTCTATTTTTCTATTTGGGATTCTCCTCTGCCCCCTCTTTATGCTAAATTCTTTCTTCATAGTTGTTCTGGGCTATATTAAACATTTAGGAAATATCTTATCCTAATTCAATACTAGAGCATATTTGCCATTGCCAAACTAATAGCCTGAGATTTGTGTTGTATGATTTCATGATATCTTGTGGGACCACTTCACAGCAGACATACATTTTCACTGAGAATTTTCATCAGTGCTGAGTCAATTTGTGTCTGATGTGCTGCTTATTTCTTAGCAGCTGGATCCTAAATATTGCCACTTGCAACATCTGTTTGTCATCAATTATAACACAAGTTTTCAGAGAAGCTAGAAATGAGAATACTCTCTCCCATGATGGTGTTTAAGATCCTGAGGGAAGAATGAGCCTCAACTTGAGGTGCAATTCAAGGGAAACAAGGATTTTCCAGCTAGAGTGGAAAGCTTGATCTTCCCAAATCAGGAGCTGGCATCACTGGGTGAACCATGGCATGATATTTCCAAGGTGCATCAATGATGTGGTTAGCAGTGCCCTGGCATTTGAGAGAGGGGAAGATTCAATGGCAAAAGGCCATATCATGACCCTCTGCCTTGCAGAAGCAAATATGATTCATACTTCATATTATAAATCAGGGTCTATTAAATTATATGTCATTAAATCCTGGTTCAGATTACTTCAGCCTTTGTAAACAGAGGAACTATGGTCTTTCTATCAGCAGCCAATGCCTAACTGACAAAGTATCGTGATGAATAATAGGTTGTCCAGATGGCTCTGTTTAAGTTCTTTTGGATAGCTTCTTATTGTTGTACTTTTGACTCGTACTTACAATTACCAACTACATCTATTTTTCCAAGAACAAAGCTCTTCTTTTCAGGTAGCCAATATTTTTCTCACCCTTAATTCAGTCAAGCTACTGTTATTTGACTTAGACTGATGTGCAAAAGGTTCCAGAAGGATGAAAACTAATAGGCATACAAAGGGCTTGAAACATATAGGGGAAATCACATATTTGAAATCAATCAGAACTTTGTAGCTGTCAGACCTTGGCAAATACTTCAGTCGTGCTGAATTTTCAGTCCTCTTTTTAAAAATTCCAGTTGTAGAATGCACCACTTACAATTGCTATAAATTTTAAAGTAAATAAAAAGTATGTAACATTGTCTCAAAAAATATGCATTTAATATTCACTCAGCGAATTTGTTTAACATTGCAATTCCATGTTCTTACCCTGTTATAGGTTGAATGTTTGCGTCTGCACAAATTCACAAAATTGGGTCTTTGAGAGGTAATTAGGTTTAGATTACATCATGGAGGTGGGAACCTCATCATGGAATTAGTGCTTTTATAAGAAAAGGACAAGAGATATTCATAGTTATTCTACACACCAAGGAAAGGCCATGTGAGCACACAGTGAGAAAGACAGTTGCCTAAAAGCTAGGAAGTGGGTTCTTACCAAATACCAACTCGGCCGAGACCTTGATCCCCTGGACTTGGCAGCTTCCAGAACTGTGAAAAATAAATTTCTGTTGTTTAAGCCAACTGGACTTCGGTATGTTGTTATAGCAGCTGGAGCTGACTGAAACACCCCCAACACTCAGTATGTCTGGAACATGGCCCAGGAATCAGCATTTAACAAGATCCCTGGGAAACTTTCGTCTTATAACAATTAGGACATGTCACTCAATGTAGATACACATAAATAACAATGGTAATTTTTTTAATTATGGAAAAGACAAACATGAAAAGATATTTCAGTAGCTTGAAAAAACATAAGAGCAGTCGCAGAGCTCTAAATTAGTGTGAATGCTGCTGGGCTTGCTCAGTGCCTTGTCTTCATAATCGATAGGTTCGTCACAAAAAAACCCAAAATGTATAAATTGTGCTTTTCTAGAAGTAGATGCTGTCCTAAGATGCTCTTAAAGAATTGAAATTATTTAGGATGAATCATATAAAATCACCTATAGTTGAATGATTTTGACTTGGCAAATGGCAATTTCTTATGTTTGAATCTAATAGCCAACAGCATTTCATCTGTCTCGAAGCTTTTAAAATATTTCCAACTCTACTGTCTCCAAGATTCTTCAGAATAGTTACTGTTTTGGAAAGTATCAAAATGGACTATGCTAGGACTTCCTAGGTGGCGCAGTGGTTAAGAATCCGCCTGCCAATGCAGGGGACACAGGTTCGATCCCTGCTCCAGGAAGATCCCACATGCCACGGAGCAACTAAGCCCGTGTGCCAAAAACAAACAAACAAACAAACAAAATGGACTATGCTAGGAATGTGAGATCCCAAGTTGGAAAACAATGAATTAAAATATTTTGTAGGCCTGTGTGTGTTGAGGGTGTGAATCATTTAATAACTTGGGTGCTTTAAAATAAATTTTCCAAATGCCACTCTACTTGGGCAGTCTTTTATTGCTTTCAGTCATGTGGTGCTCAAACATTACTTAAACAGGTACATTTTTATAGTTAGAAAGTGAGTAAGAACCAATTCAAAACAACTTAACTAAATGGCAGTTTTCAAACTAGGCAATGGTTAGTCAGACATGGATTTCCGTCTACCTCTGTAAAATATGATATACTTCTCATCTATTCCTTTTCTCTACCCATTCCTTTTCTCACATGCAAGTGGATTCCTTAAGATAGTTTCTTCCCTTTTTTTTCTTTCACAGGTACAGAAAAACAACGTATTCTCATAGGAGTGCCACATCTCAGCCATTTTACTTTGAACATCTGCAGAAATAAACAGGAACTGATTCTATGTGGACTCAGGTAAGCACAGCTTCCTCCTGGGAGCCAACTGTCTCTCTATTCCATCTTGTGCAACCAGATAGCACTTTCTTTGTTGACAGAATTTTGTGAATCCCCATCCCTGGTGCCAGCTCTTGATGTAAGATCAGACTCTCTTCAGGTAGTGACATCAGTGCCCTTGATGTGCACCCTCTCTTCCAGACTCTCTCACACACATTTGCTCAGCTGTCAGCTAGCCCTAGGGCTTGTGCCTGTAGTTACCGTCTACTGCCTGGATAGTTCAAAATGCCCAGCTCTCTCCTCTCCCCAGTTAGCTCAGCAGACCTCCTATAGAGCTTACATAGGAATCTCTTATTTCCGGTTATAAGCTTGAGAAAAGATTTGACTTACTGGGGGGAAAGAATGAGAAGCATAAAACGGTAGAATCAGTAAGAACTTGATTCATGAATATTCACTAAATGCAAAGTAGAGTTAAGTATCTAACACAGACGCCTCTCCTGCTACATAGTGTGTATCTGTATTTTGTACATTTTTACTATGACATTATGAGGATGCTATGTTCATACTGGTTTTACAGATGAAGAATCTGGGGCTTAGAATGCTAATTACCAAATGTATGCCAGGAAACATTTTTGAGGTCATTGATTTGTTCGTTATCTGGACTGTGATAATGGCTTTATGGATATACACATGTGCCCAACCTTATCAAACTATATGTTTTAAACACATGCAGTTTATTTTATGTCAGTTACACCTCATTAAAGCTGGAAAAAACAAACAATGCTACATAACATGTCTAGGACAGCACAAACAGAACAGTACTTCTTCCATCTCACCTCTGAAACCCAGGTTCTTACTCAGCAAGCCTTGCAGCAGAACACTGGGGAAAGATGCCACAGCCTCGCTGGGAGGAAAGGAGATGGAGTGAAGGGGAAGATGCACTTGCATTTTGGTTTTCCTTAGAATATTAGCATCTCCTCCTGACATGCAAACCAACTTCAGGAGAAAATGAAGCCCAAACTGTGGTATCTGGATTGTAAGTTGCCCAGGTGGATCTGCTGTGTCCTTTGTTTCTGGGGTAGAGATGCTGGCAGCCTTGGCCTGTTCACCCCCAATAAGATTTCTTCTCAAAGAGAAAATTCTGTGCCACACCACAAATCACAGCTCTAGTATGGCGGCAGCTGTGAGTCCAAGGATATTGGGGTGACTGTCAGCCTTGGAAGAAGGAGAAATAGTGCAAACTCAAAACCGCTAAGTGGTGACGTCTGTTGGGGCTCAGGTTGTGGACGTCCTGTCACAGTTGTAACCCCCAGCACGTGTGGCATGTGGTAGATGCTCAATAATTAATTTGAAATAAATGATCCAATGAATCTCCAACTCTAAAAAAATTAAATCCAAGTGGCTCTTTTACCATTAGATTTACATGGAAAAGTTACAACACTATAGATATGATACAATATTTATTTTGAGAAAGGTAGAGATGAATATCTAAAATTAAAGTGTGAAAATGAGCTAAAGTTTTCTATTACCTATGCTTCCCCTCTGAGCTAAAATCATATCATTTACATCTTAATCAACTTTTCTCTGCAACTGCATTTTGCAGTAAACCTCTGGCTTTTATTAGGGGCAAATTGATTTGCATTAGCAGACAAAATAACATCACATTAGCGTTTAGCTTGCTCTGCTTGTTTTCCCACAAAACTCAGCTCATCATAACTTCTCTAAAGAAATGACACTTCCATTTTTGTAAATATTCATAATTACTTATATTTACATATTTATTGCAGGATCGTGGAAGTTTTAGTCTAGCTACATTGCACATTATAGGACGCGAATCAAGTAAAACATGAGGTACATGTGCCAAAATAATTGCAAATATTGTATGAAAATTTTATTTTCTAGATCACACTTTAAAACTTAGTTTAAATTAAAAAAGGGGTCATTTTATTCCTTAATGATGGAGACTTACAGAAATTGAAATGCTATTGAACATTTGGCAATTGGCCCAAGTTTTTCCTTGTCAGTTCCGCAGGTCACACCATGTTTGTGTGATAGGTAATATGAATTCACTGTGTTGAGAGGTCTGAGGCTGTTACCTTTCAGAACCTCTCTTAGCAGACAAGTTCAGTCAGCATAAAGAGCACAATGAGACATGGAACTGTTATGGTGTATCAAGCAGCAAAGTAATTTATTCCTTGAAACACCTGAAAATGAACAAATGCGTATCTGAGGCGTGAGAACATGTATTCTGCATTGTGGGCTAAGATTCACTTAGCCTGACCAAGCAAGTTTCAAAATCATATTGGAAAGTATGCCTGTTTAGATGGCTTGGGTGTAAAGCTTGTGATGTTAGAAAGGACCAGAAGATATTTGGCAGAAGGTAGCCAAAACGGGACAGAAACCAGGGATTTCATAGTAAAGAACTCAGTACTATGAAATTATTGAGACCCTCTTCTCTCCTGTCCATGCTGGGGAGATTTTGCACTTCCATGAGTTCGTTTCTTTAAAATGTACTTTTGATTCTTAAAAAACAAACTAATTGCATTGTAAGAAGTCCTCTAAAATTCCTTTGAAGAAAGGCTTAAACTCTGTTTTCTTTGTGTATTGTCTGTTGAGTAATAACAATATTAGGCTTCTTTATTTTCTTCCTTTGCCATTTTCCTGCAGTGAGATTCTTTCCAATTTAATCTTCTCTCATCTGTAATTAGTAGTGGATAACAACAGCTTGATATTCTCTCTTTTGCATAAACAAAATGATGTGATTAGCAATATGCATTTCGTCATCCATTTAGGAAAATGTGGGAGAATTTCGTTTATTGTGCTGCCTGGCTGTCCTATACCAATCCTCCTACTACTCACCAAAGGGGGAAAATTAAGGCAAAGCTAGTTCACTTTTGATACTGAAGGGGCCAGAAGGTGTGCTGTGGAATGCAGTTTTAGCCTTAAGTTGACCATATTTGTATGGACAAAGTCCATCAAAATGAGAAGGAAGGAGGGGAGGGAAAGGCGACGAGGAGAACCCATTTCTCAAGTGCTGAAAGTGGAGGCCGGTGCTCTGAGTGTGTTTATCAAGGCGCCCTGGGTGTTGGAGTCACCAAGAGGGCGACGGAGGCCGTGCAGTGGGAAGCGAATTTGCACTGCAGGTGATGCTGATTAGAGAATAAGCTAGAAAAGAGGTAATTACAGCTGAGGGTGACAAGTTGACAAGCACAACTGAGAAGGTGCAAATGCACAGACAGCAGCCAACAGAGCATCTCCACAGGCTGTGGCCAGAGGCTCAGGGGCTCCTCCCAGCCCGAGCCTTTCCGGGCACGTCTTGAAGCCTCATCTTAGATCCAGACAAGTTGCCAGGGCTCCATCTTTCCCTCTGGAATTACTGTCACTGCGTTAAACACAGTCACACTTGATAAAAGCCGAGATGAAGCCGGCACTGCAGCCTCTCGCTGGACAGCTGACTTTATCTCTCACACACCCATTCCAGTTGGCAGGACCAACAAGTCACCGAGTTAGAGAGACCTGCCTGTGAAATTCATGAGGGAGCCTCGCGGGCTCTGCCCCTTCCCCTCTCAACATCTGAGCCAATCACGCCTGTCTAGGCTGGCGAGCGCCACACAGAACTGCTCCAGAGGCTGTGTCAGCCGGGTGTGAAGGGATAATGAAGAAACCTCCAGTTAGGGTGAAATGAGCCCTGCTCACGGCATCAGACTAAGTGAAAGGAGGACTCTGTATCCTTCCTCAGGGAGAATTTTCACAATTACATCACATCACCTTCTGCTCCAGCGTCCTTATTTCACCCAGTGTCCCCAAGACGAGGGCTCCTCTGCAAACTGGAATCCTCTGTTTGCTGCCACCCGGTGATTTTCACAACATTTGAATATTAGCACTTTTCATAATGTGTTTGGTTAGCACACAGCTTAGGAATTCGTAGCATCGTTAACATTTAAAAGTCTAAACATGGGTCTTTTAAAGATTCCAAATCTTTTTATTTGGCTTTTGCTTCCTAGGGAAAAAAAATTGTTGAAATAAGAGTCACACCAAGTACGAAAATACTGTAAGATATATGTGAACTATAATATATGCATATATATCTTATAAGCTACACAAGATGCATACATGTAAGGTGTATATTATAAAATATGTAAATATGTTATTTAAGTATGTATACATGATACAGAGTAAATACATATATAGTAGATATATGTGATAGATTTAGTATATGTGTAACATGAAAATATTAAAGATATATGTAAGATATATGCATATATTATATATGTGATACCTTCAGTGTACACACACACACACACACACACACATATGCATATATAAAACATGTATATGAAAGCCCCACTATGTGAAAAGCCCTTGTTGAGTGTCCTAGATAAAATTATAACGCATGATAAAATTTACTTTTTCTTAGAGGAGTTTAAGATTTTATCTGGGCATATACATAAATACTTAAATTGAGAATTATGTGACAAGGCAGTGTGAATAGTAACAGTAATTACTGATTAGAATAGTACACATTTTTCTTTATAAATCACCTTTGCTTATTCATAAATATGTTGAAATATGCCAACAAACTACCCCCTTCTTAAGGTGAATATTTTGCAAGTTATTTCTTGTTTCATTTAACAAGAACAAAAAGCAAATCCAAATAAAGTCATCTTTTGTCCCTTGCAAATTGGTGTAAAACCTCTTCAGTGAGCCCATCATTCAAGTAAGCACGGGCTATCTGCTCCTTTACGGTGGTCCTAACTACTATCACAGGTTCCAATCTTTATTTTTAAATGTCAGAAAGACCCTAAAAAGAGAGGGTCTTGCATCCTTGTGGGATGATTTCGTGTGCAGATTAAACTCCTACAAGAAGGTAGCAAGAATAAGGAAAGAGAGGGAAAACATTCCTCAATGTAGCCATCCTAGGAAAAGCCAACAAGCAAAATGGGGCCCTGGGCTTAGAAGGAAGGGGCCGTCGGTGAGGGACCGAGTCATCAATAGTGATCTTATTACTCAGGCGGCTCTGAGACGGTGCATCCAGCCCAGCAGTCAGGTGAGGGGTGACTCACACATTAATCAGGCCCCTGATTTGTGGTGCACTGACGCCAGGAAGCATACCTGGAGCCACAAGAGAGATTCCTACAATCCTCGAGTGCCTCATCCTCACAAGTGGCAGGTAAGGCTTCCCAAAGGAAAAGAAGATACTCTTACAGAAGGGATCCAAGAAGTGAAAATGAGAGAGAATGGTACTCCTAAACATATGTATAGTGTACAACATGTAGCTGGTTGAGGAAGGCATTTTTTGCTTAGTTTAAATGATATTATTATGAGAGCCATCACACATAAAACCAGGGCCTCCATAATTTTTTCTAGAAGAAAACCTTTTCACTTCAGTCAACGGGGAAAAAAATGATCAATAAGCTGACAAGAGCTACAATGTCTGTGCATAAACTGGAAGGGCATCTAGGGAAAAGAAGGCAGAATTCACACTGTCCTGAGTCAGTTCCCTATGAGAAAGGCTAAGGACCAGCAGGTGGGATGCAAGGGTGGCTGTGGTCATGTCTCCTGGAGCAACTCGATCTGCTTTAAAGAGTGAGCAAGTAGTCAAAAGTAACCATTAAAAGGATATATTGTAGAGGGAGTTTAAATTACAGAAAAAAGGACAAGTCCTCTTCTTGTATTATTTTAGGTAATCCATTTATTATTTGATATTTAATGGAGATTAGCAAGAATATTGATCATGTTGACACCAAAAAACATGGAGTTTACCCATAATATATATCTTTCCAGCCAGTAATATATATGAAATCTTTAATTTTTATGTAATACTGTCTAGGTATTCGTAACACTACATCAATAGCAAGTTATCCATCCAATATTCTATCATTTAGCATCTCCTTGGTTAAAGAAAATTTGATGGGTACAGACTTAATAGACCACAAATTTAGGCCTTATGTGATAAGATGTAACTTTTCTTTCTTTCCACAAATTAATTTCTATCACAACATACTCTGTACCAGTCCCTGATTCTCACTGATGCAATAACAATGGCATTATTATTATTATTATCATCATCTTATCACTTCCAGATAAGCCTAGTAACTCTTGTGAATTTTCTCAGTCATTTCAGCTTTAACTCAGAAAAATTCTATACTTGGACTCTTTTTTTATTTTTTCCTTTGGCATTGATGTTAAAACCTACTGGTTACACAAATGCCACTTTCACTGGTGGGAAGTCAGCGTTTTTCTCCATCTTATTCTATGTCAGTCCCATGCTACCATCTAAAGTGATATAACTCATGCAGTCTGGCCTTTGGGTTTGTCTCTGCTCACCCTGCCATCAGCAGAAATTCGCAAAATTGCTGAATCCCAAAGCCAGTGCACAATATACCCTCTGTTGCAGCATTCCCCTGAACTAGCTTCAAGACATTTACAGGTCTGCCAGCAATTTCTCTCTAAACTAATACTCTCTTGGGGTATCACTTGAGCTTTTTGATGTTCTGTTATTTGAAACCATAAGACCCTTAGGAGGGTAGATGGAAGGCAGTTGCCCCGTATGCCTGGAACATGCCACCCCACCATTTCTAATCTTGTGCTGGATCTCCATGATTCTTCATAGGACCTTCTACAAGAGTCCCCATCTTCCTTAGATTTGCCAAGGAGGCTGTGACATATTGAGATGTGTTCCCCCCAAATTCGTATGTTGAAGTCCTAATCCTAAGTGATCTTATTTGGAAATAGGCTCTTTGCAGATATAATTAGTTAAGATGAAGTCATTACGATGGGCTCTAATTCAATATGGCTGGCGTCCTTATGAAAAAGGGAATTATAGAGACAGGCACATATGCTGGGAGAGTGCCATGTGAAGATGAGGGCAGAGATCAGGGTGATGCTTCTTACAAGCCAGAATTGCCAGATTGCCCACAAACTACATGAAGCCAGGGGAGAGGCTTGGAATCGATTGTCCCTCACAGCCCTCAGAAGGAACGAACCCTGCTGATACCTTGATCTTGAACTCTAGCCTCCAGAACTATGAGACAATACATTTCTTTTGTTTAAGCTACTCGGTTTATGATACTTAGTTACAGCAGCCCTAGCAACCTTATACAGAGGCCTATACTCTCTCTGCCTGTTTCTCCAAATTAAAAAGATTTGTCCCAGTTTCCCACTCATCAAACTCAAAAATGGGGAGAAGGTGGGTCTCCTACAATGCAGTTGACACTTTCTTCCTTTCTAGAGTCTCCTGGAGATCAGAGCATTTGTTCAGCAAATATTGAGCACTTCCTAGTGCCAGGTATTATTGTAGGCAAGCTTACCAAATATCGTGGTAAATAAGACAGGCAATCTTCATGCTTTGGAGCTCACAGAATATTGGGAGATTACAATTTATGAGTGAAGAAATAGTAGAAACTACAATAGAGGAAAGGGGCAGAGTAAAAGGGATGGGAGTTATTTTTATAGGTGGTAAAGACAAATGCTTTCTGATAAACTGTCATTTGAGAATCCGAGTGAAACAAGAAACAAGCTATGCTGTCATCTAGGTGACGAGCAGAGGAGAAAACACATAACAAGGTCTGGTGCCTGTTTACTGTGTCTGGGGTGGGAGTGTGTGATGAAATGGCAGAGAGGAGTACTGAAAGGACAGTTGGGTAAATATTTATTTGGATGAATAAGCATACCCAGGAATTATTTTATTCACTTGTTTGTAACGTATCAGAGTGTTTGTACTTATCAGAGTGTAATTACAAGACTTAAAACATAAATTCTCCAAATTAAAAGGTATCATAGACAATTGGCGTCAGTCAGTGTCACTATTGTATAAAGTAATGGATTTCCTCAGAGTTTAGACAAGATGCCAGGCATTAGCTGGTAGGTTTAAGTGGGAAAATGTGCAAAAATCCACCGAGGCAAAAGGGAGTAAAGCAGGTATGATATGGATGAGATGGTGGCATGCCTAATATATTTTATATGTGGAAAAGATCATTTTTAACACCCCATTGATCTATATAGAAAAATATTTTCAGTAATAAATGTGAAACAAAAAATATATAATAGAAAAATAGAGAATCTGAGATTTATTGTTGGAATTTTTATATATCAGATCATCTCCAGAAACATGAAATCAGTTCAACTAGGGAACTGATTTTTTTTGTTAATTGTTTTAAAGCTACGGAACAAACAATTTTAGAAGGTTAAATATGATTAATAAAGATTTGAGTTCATAAAAATAGTTCATGTGCAAGCCAAAATGTTTACTTAACAGAAGAAAAGCATTATACTTTGCAGTTCACACTATTTTTCACTGTTTAAAATGTTAAATACATGTGAACATTGCAACGGGTGGCTTAAAATGACAGAATTGAAGTAACTCAAGTTATGTTTCTTTGCTTGGTTACTCACTGTGCCTGCAGTGTTCAGTTTTAATCTCCTGTTCAAATGTAAGAAAAGGCAATAGCACAGGGATGAGTGACATCAGCTCTGACTAAAGCAAGCTCACAGAGCTCAGAACATTAGGAACTCTCTCAAACACATGCAGTTGAGTCCCTGTTTATTGAGGGCTGACTGTATAATGGGGGTTTCCCCAATGAACTATCAATGTATATGAGAGAATAAAAAAGAGAAATGTTTTGATTTAAAGCTTTCATCTCTAGTATTAAATTTCAACAATGACCACAGAATTTGGACCAATCAACCGATCTCTTCAGATAAAAATATTTTACCCCAGATGTTTAGAATTGCCCATCCTACATAATGGACAGCTTACCTAATAGGCTTTTAGTTGGTTTTGTTATTGTTTCTGTTAAAATCTCTAGGCAATGTATCCTCTTAACGCTGGCATTTGGAGCAGACTGCTCCCAGGGCCAGGGATAAATTGCAGCGTTCAGTTTTTTCAGTTATTCCATGACCATGAGATCTATCATACTTCCCCACCCATCACCCTCAAGACTAAAAATGTTTTGAGTTTGGAATGTTTGCATTTGGGGGAGCTGTGCCTCCATCTTTGAAAACTGTATAAAAACCAGTTGACTATATACATATTTTTTTTTCTTCATCTGGTAAAAAAATAATACAGTCAACTTGGCCTAAATAATTTCTTGTCTGAAAATCTCTGAGTAGAAATATGAGGAAGTAATAGCCCATTCTCTCTCTGTTTGTGTTTTTGCTGCTGGATATTTCACAGACTCCTCTACCCCTCAGAAACTTTATAGTGAATGTTCTATATCAGGCTTTTCACTACTTCCCTATCTTTCTCTTGAGTGTAAACAGATAAGAGGGAGGATGGCCTGACAGCCTTGTTGGAAGGTGACCCCTCCACACACCCAGTGTGTCTGCCTAACTCACTGCCTCTCCTGCCAAGTTCTTTGTTCTCACAAACAGAATTGGTATCATTAATTGAACCAGCTGTTAACCAGACACTAAATAGAATTTCCTTTTCTTGGGCAGATATCTTTGATTAGGCTAGTATTATTAGATAGAATGTCCCTAGACGTTTTGGATCCTTGCCCAGGAAGTTTGGTTGATAGAGGTCAGGGTTACTATTTTAGTCTTGACATCTTTTTTTTAACTTTTAAAAATCATACACTATTTATGAAGGCTCATGAAATGTTTAGCATCACAAGATTGTTGAATAATATGTAAATGATACTTCATGCCACCATTTTCGAAAATGACTATATGTGACTAGAAAAAGATACAGAGATATTACAAAGGAGATTCATTTGGAAATTCAATGAACTTTAGTAACACTGAATATAAAGAAAGGTATTATAGACCAGTGAAATTCAAGACTGAGGCCTACTACTCACAGAAAGACTGTTAAATAAAATGTAATGGTGAGGTATGTAATATAGGAGTAAATCAAGTGTATAACAAAGGAAATAACCAAGTCAGTGAAATCACTAAAGAAATTTTCAGCTGAGGAAAATTTCCCAGAAAACTTTCTTTAAAAACCCCAGCAGACAGTCTTGTTCATTTTCTCACTAGATGAGTTTTAGATTCAGAACAATATACAAGCTAGTCATTTCTGATATCAAGAGATGTGGTTCAAAAGGAACTTACCAACAGCTTTACTGACACATGTTTTTTCCAGCTGAGCATATCAAGGAAAAACAGCACGGGTTGTGCAACTTCTTCTTTAGCATTTCTTTTTTTTTTTTTTTTTAAGCCAGCTCTATTGAGATACAATGGCATATATAACATTGTATAAGTTTAAGATGTACAATGTGATGCTTTGATAAATGTATAAATTGTGAAATGATTACCACAATAAGGTTGTTTAATACCTCCATCACCTCACATAATTACCAGTTTTTGTGGTGAGAATGTTTAAGATTTATTCTCTCAGCAACTGCAAGTGTATGATGTAGTATTGTGAACTATAGTAACCCTGTTGTACATTAGATCTCCAGAACTTATTCATCTTATAACTGCAAGTTTGTACCTTTGACCAACATATTCCCATTTCCTACGCCCCTCAGCCCCCTGGCAACTAGTATTTTACTCTATTTCTATGAGTTCAGCTGTTTTAGATCCCTACATATAAGTGAGAATACAAAGTATTTATCATTTTTATTCTGACTTATTTCACTTAGCATAATGCTCTCAAGGTCCATTTATGTCATTGCAAATGACAAGATTTCCTTCATTTTCATGGCTGAATAATATTCCATTTTATATATATATAGAGAGAGAGTGTGTGTGTGTATATACATACTTTATCCATTCATCCAGCATTGGACATTTAGTGGACATTTAGGTTACTTTCATATCTGAGCTATCGTGAATAATGCTGCACTAAACATGGGGGTACAGTTATCTCTCCTAATAGTGATTTCATTTTTTTAGGATATATGCCTAGAAAGGAGATTGTTGGATAAATGGTAGCTCAATTTTTAGCTTTTTGAGGAATCTCCATAATGTTTTCTATAGTGGCTGTACCAATTTACATTCCCACCAACAGTGTACAAGGGTTCCTTTTTCTCCATATCCTCACCAACACTTGTTATCCCTTGTCATTTTTTTTTTAATTTTATTTATTTATTATTTTTTGGGGGGTACACCAAGTTCAATCAACTGTTTTTATACACATATCCCCGTATTCCCTCCCTTCCTTGACTTCCCCCCCTCGAGTCCCCCCCACCCTCCCCGCCCCAGTCCTCTAAGGCATCTTCCATCCTCACCTTGTCATTTTTATAAAAGCCATTCTAGCATGTGTAAGGTGATATGTCATTATGGTTTTGATTTGCATTTTCCTGATGATTAGTGATGTTGAGCATCTTTTCATGTACCTATTGGCTGTCTGTATGTCTTTGGAAAAATGGCTATTTAGGTCCTCTACCTATTTCTTAGTTGGATTTTGTTGTTGTTTTGTTTTGTTTTGTTTTTGGCTATTGAGTTATATGAGTTCCTTATATATTTTAGAGATTAATCCTTTATCCAATATGTGGTTTGCATATATTTTCTTCCACTCTGTAGGCTGCCCTTTTATTCTGTTGATTGTTTCTTTTGCTGTGCAGAAGCTTTTTAGTTTGATGCAGTCCCACTTGTTTGTTTTTGCTTTTGTTGCTTGTGCTTTTGGCACCACATCCAAAAAGTCATTGCCAAGACCAATGTCAATGAGGTTTTTCCCTTTGTCTTCTAGTAGTTTTGTAGTTTCAGGTTTTGCATTCAAGTCTTTATTCCATTTCAAGTAAATTCTTGTGAATGGTTTAAGATAGAGGTCCAACTTCATTCTTTTGGCATGTGAATATCCAGTTTTCCCAACACCATTTATTGAAGAGACTACGCTTTCCCCATTGAATATTTTTGGCTCCCTTGTCAAATATTAATTGACTATGTATGCATGGATTTACTTCTAGGTTCACAATTCTGTTCCATGGGTCTATGTGTCTGCTTTTGCCAGTAATACTGTTTTGGTTACTACAGTTTAGTAATATATTTTGAAATCAGAAAGTATGATGTCTTCAGCTTTGTTCTTTTTCAAGCTTGCCTTGAATATTTGGGGGTTTTATGGTCTCATACAAATTTTAGAATTGTTCTTCTGTTTCTGAGAGGTATTTTTGCAATTTTGATAGGGATTGCATTAAACCTATAGATGGCCCTGAGTAGTATGAACATTAGAACAATATTAATTCTTATCCACAAATGGGATATCATGCCATTTATTTGTCTTTACATTTCTTTCTTAAACATTTTGTAATTTTCATTGTATGAATTTTTTGCATCCTTGCTTAAATTTATTCCTGAGTATTTTATTGTTTTTGATGCTATCGTAATTGGGATTGTTTTCTTTATTTCTTTTTCAGGTTTCATTGTTAATGTATAGAAATGCAACTGATTTTTTAATGTTCATTTTGTATCCTATGACTTAATTTGTTTATTCTAATCATTTTTTGATGAAGCCTTTAGAATTTTCTATACATAAGATCAAATTAACTGCAAAGAAAGATAATTCCACTCAGCATTTCTTGTAAGGAAGCTGTAGTGCTGATGAACACCCTCAGCTTTTGTTTATTTGGTAGTGTGTTTGTCTCTCTATTTCTGAAGGGCAGACTTGCCTGGTAAAATATTCTGGTCAGCAGTTTTTCTCTTTCAGCACTTTGGCTATATCATTCTAGTCTCTCCTGGCTTGCAAAGTTTCTGCTGAGGAATATGTAGGTAGCCTTACAGGAGTTCCCTTGTGTGTAACTTTTTTCTCTTGCTACTTTTAAAATCCTTTCTTTGTCTTTGATCTTAGACAGCTTTTTTTTGTTTGTTTTAATAAGGTAGCTTGGAGAAGATTATGTTGTGTTAAAATTTGGGGGCAACCTATGAATTTCATAAACTTTGATGTTCATACCTCTCCCCAGATTTGGGACGTTCTCAGCCATTAATTCTTTAACCTTTCTGCTACTTTTTCCCTTTCTCCTCCTTCTGGTATAATGTATAGGTTGTTTCTTAATGATATCGTTAGATTGCTTCTCTTAGTAATTTCCTATAGTTCATGTAGGCTTTCTGAACTCTTTTTTTTTTTACATAAATTTATTTATTTATTTATTTATTGGCTGTATTGGGTCTTCGTTGCTGCACACAGGCTTTCTCTAGTTGCGACGAGCAGGGGCTACTCTTCATTGTGGTGCACAGGCTCCTCATTGCAGGGGCTTCTCTTGTTGTGGAGCACAGGCTGTAGGCACGTGGGCTTCAGTAGTTGTGACACATGGGCTCAATAGTTGTGGCACATGGGCTTAGTTGTTCTGCGGCATGTGGGAATTTTCCTGGAGCAGGGATCGAACCTGTGTCCCCTGCATTGGCAGGCAGATTCTTAACCACTGCACAACCTAGGAAGTCCAGGCTTTCTGAACTCTTTTTCATTTTCCTTTGTTCTCTTCTGACTGGATATTTTCCAATGATTTGTATTGTACTTCACATATTGTTTTTTTCTGCTTAATCCACTCTGCCATTGATGTACCCTATTGCATTTTTCATTTCTTCATTGTAATCTTTAGCTCCAGAGTTTGTTTCATTCTTTTTTATTATTTCTATCTTTACCTTAAACTTCTCATTTTGTTCACATATTGCTTTCCTGATTTCATTGAATTGTCTCTCTGTTTTCTTTTAGCTCACTGAATTTTGTTAAAACAAGTATTTTGCTTTATTTTTTCATAGAGGCATAATTGATATATAACATTATATTAGTTTCAGGTATACAATAACAGTTCAGTTTTTTTTGTTTGTTTTTGGCTGCATTGGGTCTTGGCTGCACACAGGCTTTCTCTAATTGTGGTGAGCGGGGTCTTCTCTTCGTTGTGGTACATGGGCTTCTCAGTGCAGTGGTTTCTCTTGTTGCAGAGCACAGGCTCTAGGCTCGCGAGCTTCAGTAGTTGCAGCATATGGGCTCAGTAGTTGTGGCGTGCAGGCTCTAGGGCACATGAGCTTCATTAGTTGTGGCATGCAGGCTCAGTAGTTGTGGCACATGGGCTTAGTTGCTCCTCGGCATGTGGATCTTCCGAGAGCAGGGATCAAACCTATGTCCCCTGCATTGGCAGGCAGATTCTTAACCACTGCACCACCAGGGAAGTCCATGGTTCAATATTTTAAAAGAAGTATTTTTAAATCTTCATCAGGCAAATCACATATCTCCATTTCTTTGGGGTCACTTACCAGAAAATGTGTTCCTTTGGTAGTATCATGCTTTCCCAATTTTTTTCATGTTCCTTGAAGTCTTGCATTACTGAGTTTGCATTTGAAGAAACAGTCACCTCTTGCGGTCTTTACTGACTGATTTCAGGACAAAAATACCTTCCTTCAACCATATTAGGGATTCTGCAGCTTTCTCAGATCTTTTCTGTGGGTATGCCTGCTCCACACTTCTTATTCCTTCTTGTGGGGAGACTCTTGAAATTTTATACCTTCTATCAATTCCACAAAGCCAGTCCAGGTGCTGATAGCTTCCTGTTGGCTCACTTTCCAATCATGTTGTTATATTACTCATCACATCATGATATATTTGGATGGGAAGACTTCTTCCTCAACCAGATGTGAACTCATTTAAGTCAGGCCTGTGTCTTCATTTTTTGCACTCTAATTCATGGAAAATTCCTGGAGTACTGTAGCAGCCGCGCTATAAATATTGGTGTAATAAATAAAATGAAGATTCATAATTAGAAGCAACCTCAAACCCACAGTTGTATCATCATTTGGAGATATTTCAGAAACCTGTCTATGGCATACATTCATAACTGACAGAGTGCAAGTTGATGTTAATTCTCTAATTCAATTTTGCAATATGTATCAAGAGCTTTGAAATATTATTCTTTGAGCCCTAAATTCTACTTTAAAAAGTAGTCTTCAGAGAGAAATTATAGATCCCAAAATAAACACAAGTTTTTTTTCAATTTTGACAGTTACCCAGCTCAAAATAATTTAAACAAAAAGTGGAAATGTGGCTGTTCCTACAGCTAGAAAGACTACAAAGGAAATTCTCAAAACTGAAGGAGGAGTTACAATCCCCAGGGCCCAAGGTCAGGCAGCAAGGACCAGTATATACCAGGACATTCCTGCACTTCGTCTGTCATTTCTCTCTGCTCATTTTACTTGACTTCACTCTTCAGATAGATTTCCTCTCAAAGAAGAAAATGCGAACCCCAGCAACTGCAGGTTTCCACCCTGTCTGCTTTAGCAAATCCAGAGATAAAAGAGCATTTCTTCCCTTATTCGCCCTGCATCTATATCAAACCAGAAAATGTCTTGGACTGACCTACTTATGTCATGAAAACACCCCGTGACTAATTATTGTTTCCAAGATAGTGTGGTAGAGGGTGTTGGTGAGCCAAGACAAAGATGCAAGATGATTTAAAAGAGAAATGCATAAAGCATGTGTCTGCTGTGAGTTAGAGGATTATATTCCAGCACGTGCACCACATTACAATATTAAAAAATGTTTAAAACAGGTTCTTCACTATAGTGATGTGGTTAAATAAATTATGTATTATATGAGTGCAGCAAAACATTATACAACCATTAAAGTTCCTTTTACAGAATGTTTAAGGATATGAAAAGATGTTCATGATAATATAACAAAAACAAAAAGATAAAAAATATTTCTAAGAAACAAACCAAAATAATGGAAGTTATCTTTAGAATATAGAACTATAGGTTATTTTATTTTCTTCTTTACGATTCTGGATCTTCTGAATTTTCTACACTGATCATTAATTTTACAATAAAAATATTTGTACAACACCTGATATGTATCAGGAAGTAGGATATACTGGCTGATCATAGGGCTGTCAGATAAGTTTGTAGGCCTGGTAGAAAAACTGTATGGAAGTACAATAGTGTTGGTTTCACTACCATC